>NW_022589725.1:14301341-14431301 GCF_004348235.1 Phoca vitulina | reverse complement strand
ATCCCAGGGTCCTAGGATCGAGCCCCGCATCAGGCTCCCTGCTCCTCGGGGAGCCTGCTTCTCCCTCTCCCTCTGCCTGCCTGCCGCTCCCCCTGCTTGTGCTGTCAAGTAAATAAATAAAATCTTTAAAACAAAACAAAACAAATTACAACACAACTCAGCAATTCTACTTCAAGGTATCTACGCAAGAAAAATGAAAATGTCCACAGAAAGACTTGTACGCAAATATTCATAGCATTACTCTTAACAGTCACAAGGAGGAAACGATCCAAATGTCCATCAACTAAGGAATGGATAAGCAAAATGTGGCAGATCCACACGATGGGACTTTATTCAGCAATAAAAAAGGAACAACCTGTTGATATACATTACAAGATGCCTAAAATCTCAAATACCTCATACAAAGTAAAGGAAGCCAGACTCAAAAGGCTACATAATGTATGATTCCATTTATATGACATTCTGGAAAAGGCAGAACTGCAAGAATAGAAAACAAATCAATGGCTGCCAGGAGGTGGGGTGGAGAGGAGCTGACTATAAAAGGACACAGGGGAAGTTTCTGGGGGGTGATGGTACTGCTCCAAATGCTAATTATAATGGTAATTTTGTTTGTCAAAACTCAAAGGACTATAACCTAAAGGGGTGAATTTTTCTGTATGTGAATGTAAAGCTGAATTTTTAGGGGAGGGAGAAGCATGTTAACACCAACTTTTACTGGAGCAACTGCATTCAAGCCACTACAGCATACCTTTCAATAGCCCAGTAAAATGTCAAAACAAATGTGAACTAAAAAAATCAAACAAACTTTTAAAAAACCTCACAGAACCAGGGGCGCCTGGGTGGCTCAGTCGTTAAGCGTCTGCCTTCGGCTCAGGTCATGATCTCAGGGTCCTGGGATGGAGCCCTGCATCGGGCTCCCTGCTCTGCGGGAAGCCTGCTTCTCCCTCTCCCCCTGCTTGTGTTCCCTCTCTCGCTGTGTCTCTCTCTGTCAAATAAATAAATAAAATCTTTAAAAAAAAAAAAAAAAAATCAAACAAACTTTTAAAAAACCTCACAGAACCAGGGGCGCCTGGGTGGCTCAGTCGTTAAGCATCTGCCTTCAGCTCAGGTCATGGTCCCAGGGCCCTGGGATCGAGCCCTGCATCAGGCTCCCTGCTCTGTGGGAAGCCTGCTTCTCCCTCGCCCACTCCCCCTGCTTGTGTTCCCTCTCTTGCTGTGTCTCTCTGTCAAATAAATAGGTAAAATCTTTAAAAAAAAAAAAAAACAGAACTGTACATTAGTACATCAAAACAGGTAAATTCTACTGTATATAAATTATGCCACAATTTAAAAACAGGAAAAAAAGCAATTCCTATTTTACATCCACAGTACTCAGGCTGTGAAGCAACAGAAATTCTCATACACTATGGAAGGAGTGTACATTCATATGATCACTTTGAAAAACAGCTGTTCTTCCTAGTAATGATGATCAGGTGCAAAACCTACTACTGGTCAGTCCCATTCCCAGCAACATACACACTGTAGAGAAGCTACTCCACACATGCACCAGGAGACATGTAGAGAAATGCTTAATGCAGCATTGTCTGTTACGGAGGTAACTAGAAACAACCAAATACGCACCAAGAGGAAAATGGACAAATAAATCATGGCATATTCACACCATAAGACAGCACATAGCAGAAAACATGATGTATGTCAATTAAATGCACCAGCACATTTCAAGCTCAGAAATGATAAGCAAAAGCAGCAACTCAGGGAAAAATAACATGATTCCATTCCCATAAAGATTATTTTTAAAAGGCATGTTCAGCAATACAGACTTATGGGCAAACCTAGAAACAAAAGCAAGGGAATGATTAGTATGGAAATCAGAATATTGGTTATCTTCAGCAGGGAGAGAAAGGGATATGCTCAGAGGCTTCAAAGAATGTAAAAGGTGTTCTGTTCCTGAGCTGGCTGGTGAATATGGGAGTGCGCAGTTTATTTTTCAGCTATTCTTTACCACAAACTGTATATACTCTCTTTTGGGTAAATTATATACTTCACGATAAAAAATAAATAAAAACAATATATTCTGAAAATGCCCAGTAGGTTTTATATGTGTGTTCTACTAATAGAACAAATCTCTGTCTTAGACTAATGCAGAGTAGCAAGAGCGGGAAACCAGCAAAGCTTGTTTTGATACCAAAACGGAATAAGGTCTGAAATCAAAATATCACAGATCACTTATGAATACAGATGTAAAAATCCTAAATAAATGATTCATACTAAATCCATCAATGTATGTTTAAAAAGAAAACCATATCGAAGTGACATTTATCCTAGGAATACAAGGATGTTTGAGCACTGGGGAAAAAGTCTATTAACATAATTCACTATAGTATCAAATTAAAAGAAAGAAACTACGATACATTTGCTCACACAAATATTTACTGAAAGACAACAGTAACTAAAATTAAAAACCCCTCCCCTAGGGAGTTTATGTTCTAGCCAAAGGAGACAGACAATAGCAGTAAGTATACAGTAAATGATACACAGATTATCAGACAGTTATAAATACCAAGAAGAAAAAGATAAGGCATAGACGAGGGGACTGCTGAGGGGTACGGAGGGGTTAGGGTGCAATCTGAGCAAGACTTGAAGGCGGTGTGGGAGCAAGTCACGCAGGTACTTGGGGGGGAAGCATGGCAGACAGCTGAAACATCAAGGACAAAAGCCCTGAGAGTACAGTGGCAGCGTGTTCAAGGACCACCAAGCAGGCCACTGTGTTTATCCAGCAGAGGGAACCAGGGGAAGAGTAAGAAGAAGGGCGAGGAGAGTGAGGGTGGGGGTAAATCTCATCAGGGCCCTGCAAGCAACTCTAAGGCTTTTGACCTTGACCCTAAGTGAAGGGGTGGGGGGGTGAACACTGGATGGTTTTGAGCAGAGGAATGACATGATTTGATATTCGAAAAAAAAAAATCTTCCTCGGGAACCTGGGTGGCTCAGTCGGTTAAGCGTCCAAATCTTGATCTTGGCTCAGGTCTCAATCTCAAGGCTGTGAGTTCAAGCCCCATAATGGGCTCCACACTAGGAGTGGAGCCTACTTTAAAAAAAAAGAAAAAAAATCTTCCTGGCTCCAGAGCTGAGGAGAGTGACAACAGTGGAAAGCAAGGAGACCAGTTAGGAAGTTACTATAATAATCTAGGAGAAAGGAGAAAGACGATGGTGGTTTAAACCAGGAAGGTGGCCTGGGGTAGTGGGTAAAATGGACATATTCTGAAAATTAAGCAAACAGGGTTTATTGATGATTACATGTGCCATGAGAACAAAAGAAAGGAGCCGAAGACAACTCCAAGGTTTCTAACCTAAGCAACTTAGAACATGGAATTCCCCAACTGATTTAGGCAAGACAAGGGTGAAACAGGTTTGGAGTGGGAAAATCGAAATTGGTTTTGTTCATGTTATTTCTGAGATGCCATCAGTATCCAAAGAGAGATACTGAATAGACAACTGGATAGATACAAGTTTGATGTCCAGAAAAAAATATCCAGGGTAAAGATATACTTTGGAAGTTGTCCTCGACAAAGAAACAGAGAAGCAAAGGAAACAAGTTACCAAAACAAAGGAAGATGAAATCTAAGTGCTGGGGAGAGAGGTACTGAAAAGAACCAAGGGGATTTATCCCCTAAATTCCAGAAAGGCTCAGAATTTAAACCAGGTACCAAGGCAGACAAGGATGAGGTATGGCATTGAGAACATGGGGATTATTAAAAGTCTGCATTAGGAGGACACAGACATCCTTACTCCAGCACCACGCATTTAAGCAACAGCCACTCCCACTGCTGCAGGAGACTAGTGAAGCCACAAAACCATGACATACCGCATTTCCCACTAGTGTTTAAGAGCCTGACTCTTAAATAAAGAATAGTCCCTCAACCAAGATCATCAGACATTTGAGTAAGACACACAGGGTGAAAAATGACCCACACTAAAGTATATACTCATGGAAAAAATTCTAAAAGCTTTCAGAGGCAGGCAGTAGAAAAAGGGGTGGGGGGGTGGAGGACACATAATAACAGAAGACCAGGAATCAGACTGGCACTAAATTTCAAAAGCAAGACTGGACCTTACATTTTTTTTCTTTTGAGGAAATAAAGCTTGTATTTTGGAGATGTTCTAATCTTCATTTTATGGAAAAAAGATGCTGGTAAACATTCTATACTATATATTTCAACTTTAATACTAAAAATTACTATCCTAAACCAATTCAACTGTTTGTCAAAGAGAACTGCTACCAGTCAAGGAGTAACAATCACCTTCTATGGGTTTTTCCACTGCATTTATCCAACAAACATTTATTGAGTACCTCCTATGATAGACACTGAGGATACAGCCAAGGACAAAATACCAATTCTCTACCCCAATGTCTAGTCAGAAGAGACATATCAAACAATCACCTAAATAATTATATAATCATAAACTTGTAAGTGATCAGAAGTAAAGTTTGGGGCACAACAGGAAAATGCAATTTAGAGATGAAGTTTCTGAGGTACTGACATTTAAGTTGAGACCTATAACCAGGGCAAAGCAGAAGAGAGTTCCAAATGGGAGACACTAAAACTCGAAAGAGCTTAAGGAATTCAAAGAACAGAAAGAAGGGCAGTGTGGCTGGGCAAGGTTTGCATTTTTCTGGTAAATGCCACAGGAAACCATTGAGAGACACTAAACAGAAATGTGTCATGGTCAAATGACGTTTTTTTAAAAATAATCCCTCTGGCTGCTATGTGAATTACCAAGGAGCAAAGTGGATGCTGGGGGGGGCAAAAGTGAAAGTAGGGCCCCAGGCAAGAGCTGTTTCGGTATCCAGCCTATGAGGGTAACTTAGACTAAGGTGGTTGCAATGGGAATGGAGACCAAAAAAGTACAAGTCAGAAGTCAAAGGAGAATTGTCCAGAGTTAACTGACCCAAGAAAAACTGGCATGCAGAGTCAGAGACTAAAACAGAAGGGATTAGCTAACATATAAAGGCACACATGTGAAAGCCCATCTAGTACAAATGAATCAAAAAAGCATCTCCCAGAACAGCAGACATCTTTTTTGCTCCCCATCCCTTTCCTGCATTGTGATGCACACAGAATTTAAAAATGACCCCCAAAACATTTGAGAACCAACTCATATAGTCAAAACTTCAAAACTCCTAAGCCTGTCCTCCATGTGTTGAATACAACTCTCTCAAATAACCAAAAGATGTGACTTGGTCCCATTTACTTACACTCTCTCAGGCTGCTTCCCATTATTACAGGAGTAGGAGACATATTTATGTTTCAAAAAGACCAATGTGACAAGTATGATGCCTGTCTGGAATACAGTTAGCACTCAAACATCAGTTTCCAGCTTTCCTTCCAGATTTAGCTAAGCTAGAAGAACCAACTTTCTTAGACTAAACAAGTTCCTCAAATAACTCTCCCAAAAAGTCTGATCTGAAGGACTGAGAAGAGATCATACTCAGTTTTCATACTGGCTGACCCAAAGAAAAGTGTTTTTTCAAACACAGTCCCAAGGAAGCCTGGAACAATCTCCTCATTTTCCTAGAACCCTGGTGCCTTAAAATCACACTTTAAAAGTATAACCTTTTTGTTTTAAAAATACACATCACTTTAGCACCCCTGAAATCATCATCCTGCTCACCCCCCTGAACGACCACAAAATCATTCCAGTGGCAGTGCTTTCGAAACCTCTGGTACCTGACCTTTACCACACTTCATTATTACAGCGCTTTGAACTTCAGGAAGTAGAAGGACAAAAGGCAGCTAATCTCTTAGACATAAAACCAGAGTCTGACCAGGGCTCTAAGAACAATCAAGTTCTCTCTTCTCCCTAAGCTGGCTGGAAATCCTGTCAAACAACAGAATACCCCCTTTTCCACAGGCAGATCCAGACATCCCTTGAGAATTATTCAAACAAATAAGGAACCTTTTACCAACGGAGGGGTCAAAGCCTCCATCAAAACCAAACTGCTGCTACTATTAACCAGAGCAAATGGTACTGCTCTACTAACTGGGCCTTCTGTGCAGACCTCCTACAGTTCAGAGTGGAACGGGGCTTACAATAAAACAGTCTGCCTCCAGTAAATACCAAATGCATCACAAAAGAACAAGAAAGAAAAATATCCCATGCTGACTTTTCACACAAAATAGTCTAGATGCTAGAATGGGAGCACAGAAAGGATCTTTACTGAATTCTTACTCTAGAAGGTTTTCAACAGAGTTCCAGGGTCTGGGAAAGATCCTTGAGTGCTTGGAGCAGGGGGTGGGGACAGCAGAACTCAGAAGAGATGGAGAAGGTGGGCCCTCATGCTTGTTTCAACCAGAGCAGTTTCACAGCCATCTATTTGTATTTCAGAGCTCCATTTCATGACATAAAAGGATTTTACACCTCAAGTATTTAAATGACCAATCTATTTCAAATCCTGAGTTAGGGACAAAGAAGTATAAATGGAGATATTTAGTAAGATATGAGGTGCTATGCTGGAACCCAGATCTTGACTCCTACCTAGTCCAATGCTTTTACTACCACCATAGATCACTTACTCTAGCATAGAAAAGAACACCTACGATCCGAAATGCCAATAAAATTAATGCAGAGTGCAGAAATTCAACCAGTCATAACTAAAGAGTCACATCTAAGGACATGAAAAGCTACCTGGCTTAACAATTATAAGGATTTTCATTAAAGAGAATAAAACTGACATTTCGAGAAATATCAAAGAACTCACAAGATGCTTCAAAAAGATGAAATGACCAAAAGTCATAAAACCTGTAGAAAAACTCTTTATTCTAAATTAGCATAATGAAAAGAAATTAAACTCAAAAAATGAGGGACCTGGGTTCTAGCCCCAACTTGGCCATATGCATGTCACACAGATGTATAATCACAGATACATCATTTAATCTGTTAGAAACTCAGTTATCTAACTGCAAAATGAAAATGAACTGGATGATTTGAGAGCCCCTCCCACACTAAAATTCTAAGATTCTAAGCATTTAAAAGATCCTATATTTGATAAGGCTAACAGACTATCAAAGACATTGTCTTAAAATGTCACTACCGTTTAGAGATTCTTTTTTCTAACAAGATGATCAAAGTTCAAAACTCTACAAGAAATAATAACATCTTATCTAAAACATACCTAAAATGTTTAAGCTGTTTCTAATGGCTCAGTTTCTGCCTTTAGCAATTAAGAGGAACCAGATTATGGCCATAGTCACAGACAGATTTACTTCTAGTGTCAACAGATTCTTCCACAGATTTATGTAGAACTGCTCTAAAGAGGGCAAGGAAAAAAAAGGGTTCTTAGAAGTCAACTTGCTGAGCAGAAGAAAAAATAACCCAAAATATGCATATTCTATAATAAAACTGATATAAAAGAAAGGTGAATTACAAGGAGAACTGACTAGCTAAGATTCTGATGATACCATCATCTATTTTTCATCCAGCCAATACTTACTAAGTACCTACTGTGTGCCAGACACAGGGGATACAGTGAAAACAAAGTCGCTTCACTCCTACACTAGTGCAGAGAGACTAACAACCACCAAGTAATTTCTGATACGGATAGGGCTATGAAACAAACAAAAACCCTCCTGATGTTGTGGAATTAGACGGGTAGAGATATGTTCACTGAAAAGATACTTTTGGATTAAGAACCAAATGACAAGAAGTTACCATAGAGCTTTCTAAGTAGGGGGCTAGCAAATGCAAGGGCCCTGTGGTGGACACAAATCGGGGGTGTTTGAGAAACAAAGTGAAGACCAGGGTGGCTTTAGTAGAACGACCAAGGGGAAAGTGCTAGGAGAGCAGATCACAGAGGTAGGTAAGGGCCACGCATGATAGTGATGTGATGTGATTTGCATTTTTTAAAAGACCACCCTGGGATGCCTAGGTGGCTCAGTCACTTGAGCGTCTGCCTTCAGCTCAGGTCATGATCCCGGGGTCCTGGGATCGAGCACCGCGTTGGGCTCCTTGCTGGGCAGGGAGCCTGCTTTTCCCTCTGCCTGCCACTCCCCCTGCTTGTGTGCGCTCGCTCTCTGACAAATAAAATCTTAAAAAAAAAAAATTTTAAAGGAGACCACCCTACTTGCTGTGCACGTATCAAAAATCAAAATGTTGGGGCGCCTAGGTGGCTCAGTCGGTTAAGCATCTGCCTTCGGCTCAGGTCATGATCTTGGGGTCCTGGGATCGAGCCCAACATCAGGCTCCCTGCTCAGGGCGGAGTTTGCTTCTCCCTCTCCCTTTGTGCTCTCTCTACCTCTCTCTCAAATAAATAAATAAAATCTTAAAAAAAAAAATCGGAATGTTCTCTGATACTGCCTTTCAAATGACAGACTCCATGATTTTATTGTATCTAAGTCTAGGCTTATTTCCTTTGTTCTTCTCAGTATTTAACAGTAACATAAATAGCTTTGAAATTGCCGTAAGTGTGGAGTTGTACGTGAATATTTTAATTGTAGTTATATAAATAACACTGTGGGACTGCAATAATTATCTCCCTCTCTTCCTCCATTTTTCCTCCATTCCTGCTTTTTCCTTTCTTTTATCTGCAAACTGGATTTTAACGGATGGATACTTCAGGCATAGTCATCTATTTCTTTTACCAAAAAAATGTTTTTCACACTTTTATAAAAATACTCTATATATTAAAAAAAATCCAACGTGGCTTGTTAAATTGGGCTAAAAGACCCTGAAGGCTGAGCCCTGTATCATACATGAGATGTAATGAAGTGCAAATAGCCATACGTAACGTAAGTGACACACCCGTATGAGAATTATTCTACAACAATGAACAACATCAAATGACTGCAGTTATGCCTGACAGTGAGCCTGCAAAGGCCAATACAGGCTAAACTCACCAGTAACACAACCACCAAGTCGAAAAAGCATAGTAGTTCTGCATCAAAGTTCTAAAAATGTAGAACACTACAAAGAAACTCAAAGTGGCTTTGTAAGAATGGGAAATCCCAAGTGTAAAAAACTATATGAATCCTACCTCTAACCAGACAATGATGGACACTGACAGCTGACTTCAGGGAAGGCTTAAGAAAAGCAATTCAAATCAAGAATTCAAAGCACAGATAGATTTCATCTATCCCATCCATCCTTGAGGACTAGCTCTGGGGACTAATGCAAGCATCTATATATAAAGTGTCAAATGTACCATCACATTACCCAAAACAACTTTTTATCAGATAAGGAACCCTGTGGCCTGCCCCAAAAGACTCCAGCTTATCAGTAAACCTTTAGTAATCATGGATAAAGCCACACAAATGTATCCAAAACTGAAAAAATTCCTGTTTTCAACTAAGTAGCAAAATCACATGGATAAATAGAATTCTGACCTTGATGGCCCACTAGAAGAGATTTCCAAGCACGGCACAGAAAAACTACAAGGCATTCTGCACATGCTCTTTCTTAACACGAGAGATAAGTTAGGCAAAGAAAATGCCACAGGATTTCAGAGGTGTCATTAGCACTTTCCGAAGAAAAAAAATGAGAAATGTAATTAAATAACTTGTGCCTTCCTGGCCCTTATTACAGGAAAGACCCAGACCAAACTAGCACTATACCATATATCCCATCACTTCCATCCTTCATTGCTGAGTGGCTCTGTGCTACAACCTGGAGGAGTGGACATGATCTAGCAGTGCAAACAGAAAGAAGTCTGGAAATAACCAAGATTTCTACACTTTTATTAGTCCTTTAAAAATGTATTTAATTCCACAAAACAACTGACCTGAACTGTTCAAAAATATCAATGCCATAAAAGACAAAACAAAGCAAGGGAACTGTTCTACATTAACAAATATTAAAGAGACATAACAACCAAATGAAATGCAGGATTATTTTTTAAAAATTTTTTATTTAAATTCAATTAATTAACATATACCGTATTAGTTTCAGAGGTAGAGTTTAGTGATTCATCAGTTGCATATAACACCCACTGCACATTACATCAAGCGCCCTCCTTAATGTCCATCACCCAGTTACCCCATCCCCCAACCCACCTCCCCTCCAGGAACCCTCAGTTTGTTTCCTAGAGTTAAGAGTCTCTTATGGTTTGCCTCCCTCTCTGTTTTTATCTTTTTTTTGAAATGCATGAATCTTGATTGGATGCTGGACTGAAAAAATAAGCTATAAAGAATATTTGTGGAACCAGAGACAATTTGAATATGGACTATGTATTATATACTATTGTATCAATGTTAATTTTCTTGAATCTGATAATGAAATTATGGTTATGTAGGATAATGTACTTGTTCTTAAAACATACATTCTAAAGTATGTAGAGAGGGATAAAGCAAATTGCGGCAAAGTTATAAACAAATGAAACTCAGTTCCTACTCTCAATGTGTTCACAGAAAAAGATTTCTCCTCCCATGTAAAAGAGAAATATGCCATCAACATGCATATTTGTAATATAATACAAACAATTATAATTATACATAACTATGTACCATTATGTTATATACAACAATGTATAATATGTAATAGAAAAATGTCATTAACAAGCAATTGATGATAAAGAACCTAAAGGAATACCAAAAAGGCTACCATTTATTAAGGACTGACACTGTGTCAGGGATGCATACACCACCATAAAGAAAGGTTAAATCTGTCCCAGGTTATAAAGCTAGGTTTTGAACTCAGGGCTCTATTTCTCCCCAAGGCTCAGTTCCTGACATTACATTATACAGCCTCTTAACAAAAGAAGTCCAAAATATTAGAAACAAAAACAATATAGAAAACAGCACAGACATCTGAATATAAGATACATTTGAAGTATACATAAACATCAAGTTTTATGACTGCAAGTTATATCACTGGTATTTGCTCAAGTGTTTAATTTTGAATTAAAGAAGATAAGTCTATCAAGAAAATAAAAGGGAAAAGTTTGTATACAGACTACTGAAATTTATAACCACATATGGATGAGTAGAAGGGTCGGCATCAAATTTTCAGTTTCCTCATCAACAGGTCATCTTATGTCTAAATCAGGTCAGCAAACCACAGCCCCAACCCAAATCTGGCCCTCTCACTGTCTTTTTAAGGTTTTACTGGAAGACAACCTTGCCCACTCATTTATGATTTGTCTATGCCTACCTTCCTGCTACAATGGCAGAGGTGAATACTTATGATATAGTATGGTCCACAAAACCTAAAATATTTATTATCTGGCCCTTTATAGAAAGTTTGCCAACCTCTGGTTTAAATAATAACCATTTATATCACAAATAGTAGAAAAATAATTAGCCTATTTATTTCAGTTCTATTTAGGCTTTACTGTGAACTCTACTTGATTTAAGTTCTCTTCCTTTGTAATTAGCTCCACTTAGAAAAAGCTAATGAATTTTTTAATTTCCACAAGGATGTTTATATGTCAGTTATATTCCACAGAGTAGGTCTTGTTTTAGCTGCCCAGTAATTTATCTTCACAATACTATTACAAACAAAATCCTAATTAAAGCACATTTGCAGTTACCCCCACACATCCTTACCCTTCTAGTGCATACAAGCTGCAAAGATATAAACAAAGAAAAGATGAATAGCTGATATGACTGAAGAATTCCTAATACCCCGTTCACCCTAGAACATCTCAAAGTACCATTTAGGACCAACAACATCACCATCACCTGCCTGCTTATTAGAAATGCAAATTCATGGATCTCATCCCAGACTTATACCAGGTGACTCTTAGACTACGAGTTTAAGAACAGAGTTGATATTACTTACCTTGAGTGTGAACAGGCTGATTCGGCCAGGCAGTTTATAAAACAGCCCCTCTCCTCCTCTTGAGTTGGAATGTAGCATGGCATTGAGACACGCGAGAGGGGATGTCCCGCTGTAAAAACATACAAGGATGGATGAGGGTTATAGAAATCTACATGCCTACTTACTCAAAGATCCAATACCCTCCAACTCATTCTTAAATCAAGAAATATAGCAGAAGAGAGCCCATGACAACAATTCCACTTTGAAAGTAGTACAGGGCAACAAATGAAATCCCCATCAATCACACCCAGGTAGGACATGGTATGTGATTCCCTTGTTCCACACCTGGCACTTTCTTAGTGCCTTTTGACAACATCAACCAAGTTCTCAAAGAGATTTAGAAAAAGTACACAGTGACTGTTCAAATTCAGGGAGTTTTAAAAAAACACATTACCCAGTATTTTTATTAAATTTTAAAAGTTAAATTTTAATATTAAAAACAGAATGTGCTTCCTAGCCTCTGTATTTTGACCTGCATATATCATGCTCAGAAACATTATCAGCACAAAGACCACAGAATCAATGGTGCTGTCCCAAGAAAACAAGCACACCTTTTCATCCCCAGTTAAATATTTGCTAATAAGCACACAAAAGAAGAATATTTCATTTGCTTTTTCTCTGTTGGGAAGGGGAGAGAATGGGTTTTATTCTACATCTACCCAGGAGCAAGCACTTAAATTTAAACTTAAAAAGAAAAGTCAGTCAAATGGATCTGGTACCCAATAATGGAAAAAAGGCGGATCATTAAGCTATTTCACACTCCCTGCTACAGTAGTTGGTTGCAAAACAGTAACTCAGTGAATTAGAGGCCATTTACTGAATCTTAAAATAGAACAGCTGTCAAAAACACAGACAAGTGTCCATTATTAATATTAACTGAGTTTGGCACTAGCATGTTAGTGCTAGGATTCACCTGTGCACCTTCTCGTCCCTCTCCCCAGTATGTTAAAAATATATAAATATCTTAAATAAAGCCTCTTAAGATCTTTCAGAACCAGAAGCCTTAATTTATGCAGTGTTAAAAATAAATTCTGAGTCTAAAAAAGCCATTAAAAAAAAAAAACAAACCCTATTACTTATTCTGCTTTGGAACACACTGGATGCTAAAAAAATTTTCACCAAGAACCAATCTCTACAAGAAACCTTGTGCAGAATGTGGAGTATCAAGTGGGTGTGCTAACATCTCTGCTACAAGGGGGAACGGCATGCTGGCAGAGTCCTTCAGCAGAACAGTGTGACTCCTACACACTATACCTCTGTCTACAAATCACAGAGCTGCTCACTCATCATGAGCTACCATGACTGCTTCATTAATTCCTATAAGAGCAAGAAGCAGAAACAAGTTAAAGTTCTCAATTTCATCTGTCCCAAAGGGACTAATTTACCTTCTATAGGTATAGTGGTCCAACAGCAGTGCAGACAGCAGCATGATGGGAAATAGCCCATAAAAACAAAAATAAAGCACAATTATAACACTACACAGTGCATAAGTACTATTTAAATGAATGTGATCTACACAATCCTGATCTTCCCTCCCCACAAACTGTCAGCTTGAGACTGAACTGGAAAGTGAGGATCTTTTGACCCTAAAAGGTCAATTTCAAGCAGCTAAAGCTTAACCAGCAAAAACATATGCTGTTTGTTCTGAGTTCCAAGAAGGGACATTATGTTGTGCTCTCTTCTTTCATTTAAATTAAAGAAAAAGGGGGTTAGGGTTAGAGTGCAGAGAGAAAAGAATTAAACAACCACTGATTTTCGTGCCTGCAATTCCTTTTGTTCCTAACTTGTTGCTTCTCTAGCAAAACTAGATCATAGGAGAATAAAATCAAGGTCACACTAAACTTTAGTATATTCCTATGATGAATGGCTAGAATCAGTAGGGAGGAAAAAAAGGCCAGTGGTGTTATGGTGATGAGACAACCCTTCTTTTGATCCTAAAACAAAGAATTTCAGGGATATAGAAAGGGAAGTTTTATACAAGATAGAGCCTATCAGAGTCTGCCCCTTCTCTACTAATATGTGCAAAAGAGAGTACAAAAGAAAATGCGTGGACTCCTTACACAAAGAACACACTCCATGTCAAGATTTAAGGGAGAGCAAGGATAGGGAAAGCTGCTGCATCTCTAATGAAAACAAATGGATGCTCACCCATTCCCACCCGCCACTCAGAAGACACACAACTTGGGAGATAGTTCTATACCACACCGGACTGGGGGGGCGGGGGAGGGCGCAAAGAGACACATGGAGAGAGAGAAAGGGGGAGAAGGCATATATACACTTAATCATGTCACTAAGTATCTACAGAAAGACATATGTCCTATGAAACCCTCTTGAACAACGAGAATAATACGAACCTCATTTCCTTTAATCCTTCTGCCTCTATGACCTGCAGAATCTGTTTTGGTGTCATTGGAGCATCCGAGTAGTTTTCTAGTACCTGAAGGAATATAAATGTTCTGATTTTAGTGTGCAATTCCCATTTATATCCATCAGTCTGTATCCTGAGCTACAGTTCTGCTGAGGTAGCACTGTTAACAACTTAGTTTTTCCACAGTTAACGCTGCTTCAGAAACCAAATTACGGATCTAAGATGTTGCTAAAAGTGACTGAAATTAGCGTAAATATTCTAATTCTTAATTCTAAAAACACCCTTCTTAGCATACATGCTATGGTACATGAGTGGGGCCTTAGCAACCTTGGTTATTGCTTAACTTCACATTGTTCACATGACTAAACCATAGAATACATAGAGCTACAAAATAATGACAAGACAGAAATGCATTCAGATTTTTTTTCCTGAGGAAGTCTGATTAGCACCCATATTTTTTTTTTAAAGATTTTATTTATTCATATGAGACACAGAGATAGAGAGAGAGAGAGAAAGCATGAGCAGGGAGAGAGGCAGAGGGAGAGGGAGAAGCAGGCTCCTCGCTGAGCCAGGAGCCCGATGTGGGGCTCGATCCCAGGACCCTGGGATCATGACCTGAGCTGAAGGCAGATGCTTAACCATCTGAGCCATCCAGGCGCCCCAGTACCCATATTTTTAAGTGATGGTTTTTGCCACTGTGTTGTGAAATTTTGGTGTGAACTGCCACAGTACATTTTGCCATTTGGCAACGTGAAGCTCTGATTCTGTATGACTGGTGCAGGCAAAGCAACAAGAAACAGAACATCCCATGTACGTTAGCATCATCTCTAACAAAGTCATGGCAGCAGTTTCCTAGTGAGCAACTGTGGCTCTCTCATGTGAAGGAGCGGAGCTGTTTTAGAAATGCCATCCTTCTCAGGGAGGAAAAAGGCTGTCAGTATCTTTGTACGGTCTCTACCAGCAGCTGCCGAGGCTACTCCATACACCTTGCGGTCACTTAACAACTCTTAACAACTAAGTGCTGCTTTGTCACAAATAAAATGTAAAGCAAGAAGTCTGACAGGATTGCTGCTAAAGGGTCTCCCTGTGGAAGAACATGAGCCCTTAGCACTAAAGGAAGTCAAGCTTTGGAGAAGCAGGTGCTGAAATAAAGTCCCTATTTACCATGGTCCCATTGTTAGCCTCTGTCTTTTCAATTTTTACATTCTCTTCAAGTAGCTCTATCACCTCTCATAGCTTCAACTACTACCTATACTCTGCTAACTCCCAAATACTCACCTCTAGCCTGGGTTTCTCCCCAGCTTCCGACTCAAATATTCACTTCTGTACTGACATCCGCCCCCTTGATCATCTGTTCTAATTCATCTAACTGGCAACTCCGATTCATCGCCCCTCTTCCTCCATCACCTAATGCAGAAACCTAGACAGCACCCCTCACTCTCACCTGTCCCCCAGTTCCTTCCCTCACCCAACACACAGCCCCTTCGCTAATATGCCTGCAACCAGCTCTGCTTTCCTCAAATCCATCCTTCCTCCGCTACCATCCTTCACTCCACAAATACACGAAATACTTACCTGTGCCAGGGACAATTCTAGAATTCAGCAGCAAAAAAGACCAAACCCCAGCTCTTGCAGAACTTACCTGCTATATGAGGTCAACCCAACAAAATAAATCATCACTTTCCCCGCTTTAAAATTCTTCAACAGCAACCTAATCACATACAGCAAAGGCCAAAGCTTCCGAAGAAGAGCTCACCAGCTCACTGGAAAAGCACAGGCTTTAGAACCAGATGGACCTGGATTTAAATGCTAGCCTTCTAAACTTGGGCAAGTTACCTACCCAACCTGAGCCTCGGTTGCCCCACTTGTGATGGAAAGATATTGATGTCTTGCCCTAAGAGTTGTTTTACAGATTGTAGATCATGGAAATAAGTGTCTACAGTGCCTGGCACAAATATGTGCTCGCAGGCCTGGCACACAAGGCCCTCAGAATCTGGGCTCTGCCTGTCTCTCTACCTGACTGCCAAACTGATACTCCACAACTTCACATTCCAGTAACTATGTGTAGTTCTACCTAATTCCCACACTCTCCACCCTGTGCACAAGTGTGCACACACACACCACTAGCTCCTTGTCACCAGCTCCTAACCTCCTCCATGATGGGCCTAACTTCTTCTTGCCCTTCAAGATTCAGTTTGGAAAGCACCTGCCTCTAGAAAGCCTTCTCTGATCCCTGCCAGACAGAGTTAAATGTCTCTTTTCAGTGTCCTCATAATCCACAACACATGTAATTTACCTTCCAAAGTGGGACACTTGTGAGTGAAAGGAGGAACCAGTCATGATGACACCTGGACAATAAGCCTGAACCAGGATGTCTGTTTATCATATGTACATCTATGATGGCACTTATCATGCACGTAGTAAATTTCTATTCATGGGTCTAGACCTTCTCCATTCCCAGAAGACCCTTAAGTTCCTCAAGGGCAAACCTTATCCATCTTTGTATTCTAAGAACCTGAGTGCCAAGTTAAGCGGTGTTGACTTGAACAAACCCACAACAAACCCTGTTACAAGCTACTAACGTTCACTGCCACAGATACCACTTTTTTGATACTGAGAGCTGAGTTAGCGAATTTTTGTACTGTAATTTTTTTTTTAAAAGAAGCATGACTCTGAAAAATTAGTTACCAATTATTTAAACAGCAGTCAGGAAGAGCCTGAGAATCTAAGAGAGAACCTTCGAGCCTGAGAATCTAACTTCTCTAAAAGGAAGTTACATCAAAAGATACAAAGTATTCACTTTTATTATAATTGTATATGCCTCCAGCTTTTAGTACAAGAACAATTCAGCAGTGTTCTATTCCTAGTCCCTGGTCTTTCTGGCACACTTAAAAAAAAAAGTATCTCTTCTCCTACTTCAAAGAGAAAAAAAATGTTTGATGTAAGAATGGTCAGTCATGAATCAAAGTGAAAGATAAAGCGTACAATGAAGAGTTTCTCAAAGCCAGGGAGAATCCATTTAAGGACATTCAATTTAAAGGGAAATCCCCTCGTCTATTTCTCCCAAACAAATTGTTCCTAACAAGCAGGAGGATTTATACCATCCAACCCTCTAAAGTCTACCTCTTATATCTAGAAAAGACAATACTACAAAATGTTTGAAAGAAGAGTATCTACTTCTCAACAACATAACATCTGCAAAAGTCAATCTCCTGAAGTATACTACACTAATAAAATTCTCCAGAAGCCTCTTCTTTCCTACCAAAATAGTTTTTAAGAATTCCCAGTATCACTCTAGCCACCAATCTAAGCAAGGTCAGGAGCAATATGAAACCACCCCAGAGCAACTGCATCTGATTGCCATGTCAAGCACTTCAAATTCACCTGTCCAAAGAGTAGATTTAATCACCTGCCCTCCCATTACGGGCTTTCTCTAGTCAAGCTAGCTGCTCTCTGTCCAGCATAAGCTCTCACAAACTCCCCAGCACTCGGTGTTGCAGCAGTTTTCTTTAAATGGGGAGAGGACTCTGAAGAGTTGCCCCTCACCCACCAAATGGTCCCATCCAAAGGGACTGAAAATTCTGATAAAAAATAAAAGATATGCACAATTACGCACCATGTTTCCACAAGTCGTCTTTCACATGTTTAAGGGCACTACAAAATTATTCCTGTTCATATTACTTTTTAATGAAGAGCCATAAAACAAAAAGAGAAATAACTTATTCAGATAATCTGGCATGAAGTTAAGCCAATGATAAAACAAAACTAACAACCTGGATACTGGAGTTCAGATCAGAGTAAGTTCAAGAACCTAAAGAGGCTTAACGGAACAGTGGACCCTGAATTCCTAAAGTCTTTCAACTAGTAAAAGCCAACAGAGCTTTGAGACAAATAAACTTTAGAATTCTGTCAGAACATAAATAACACAGGATTTAAAGGTACTTTCACCTACCTCTAACAAGTAAAACTCTGGCAAGCAAATTTCCTTTTGGTGCCCAGAGTCATAAACACCTGCATAACAGGAACTTAGAGGAGAATTTCAATGAACACCCAAGACTCAACCTTGAGGAGAAAAAGAGCAAGCACATCCTTTGGCTCTCCCCTCCTCTCCCTCAGGCCTCAATTTGTTTCCAGGTGAGGCAACACTGGAGAAATCCTAAAATTCCCAAGAGATCTCAAAGCTAGCCAAAGCTTCCAATCTTGATTGAATCAAGAAAATATTTAGAACTTCAAAATCTACAAATTTCACATGACAAATCAAAACAAATGAACAGAAGCATGAAACTTGAGCACACAAACACTTGCTATTTCTGTTCACTGGGCAACAAGTGCCTGGAGAAGACAATCAGGAACACCAGTGAAAATTCTCTCCTAAACCAAACTGCTTTAGTTCTTGTAAGTAACTGAGTTTTACATGTTCTAAGAAAGAAAAAGGTGTACCATAGAGCCGGAACAAGCCCCAACACAATAGTCATCATCTCTTTGTCTACACAACACCTCTGAGGAAGGAACCTCACTTCCCAATAAAGATTAGAAAGTGAAGCTTCATTCATCATTAAAAGTGAATTACAGCAATTACATTTAAACTACAAGGTGTCAAGAGACATATGCTATCTGCACTATAACCCTGCTCTGTGACAGTTCTTGAGGAAGTGACATCTCTAGGAAAAGTTACAATTGTCATCTGCCAAGATATATTTATAAGAACATGTCTCCCAGTGTCTTAGCTTTGTGGGTTCAAATCCAAAAGGAAGGTATTTCGATTACAAGTCCTCTGACGCTATGGGAACAAAATACACAACCCTCCTCACTAGGCAGTTTCAACAAATTACTCCCTCCTTTGCTAAGTCCTCAATGAGCAGTATCTTCAGAGGTACTTGGTCTTTGTCCAACACTTCAAGTATAACATGCACCAGGACACTAAGGAGAGGAGGACACACACATACATTCTCTGCAAAGTAGAGTCAGTTCTCTGCAGAGTCCCTATCTCCAGTCTAGCTTATGAAGTAAAACCCTCTAGTCAGCGTTTCTCAAAGTGTGGTCCCGGGCCACCTGCATTACAGTCAACATGGGAAGCTGGTTAAAATGAAGACACTGAGGCTCTACTCAGTCTGAATTTCAGACTCAGAAGATCTCAAGCAGGGCCCTAGGACGAGCATTCCTAAGAACCTCCCAGGTGTCCCCAACAAGACACTAAAGTTTGAAAACCACTGCTCAGGGTTCCACCTGGGAGTAAGCACTTGCTTCCCTCCACACACCTGGTTTAGATTGGGAAAGCTCAAAATGTCACTCGCGTCCTTAAAATTGGGGGTGTTTTCCGACCCCTGGAGTCAAACGCACCACCCCATTGCCCACCAGGAAGCGAGGGAGGAGCTTCCGACCCTTCCCGGAAACCTAACTCCCCCGAGTGCATAAACGAAGCTTCCCCAGACCCCCAGACGCTGCCAAATAGTGGGGGAGGGGAGGTTGGGGCCCCGCCGCCCAGAGGGGGAGGAGCCGGCCTCCCAGCTCGCCCCTCCGCAGGAATTTAGGGGGTGGGGGGAGCTGCATAAAAAGGCGCCACATCCAACCAGCGAAGGACCTCTCCCCCACCCAACGCCTAGGGGGGGTGGGGGTGTCCCGTTCCTAAAAAAATGGCGGCCCCGCCCCCTCCTCCAGTGGGCAGGGCTTCTCCCCTCCCCCTCCCCGTAGAGGGGGCTCGGCCAGCCCACCCCCCACGCCCCTACTGAGCCCCCTCGGCGGCCCGCCTCACCAGGCGCGCGGCCTCGGCCCACGTGCGCTCCTTCTTCCTCTTCTGTTTGTCCTTCATCCTCCTCCCCGGCGGCGGCGGCGGCTCCACGCGGGACCTCCGGGCGGGGCGGGTGGCGGCGGCGCGGGGCTGGGGCAGCGGTGGCGGCGGCGGCGGCGGGGGGCGCGTGGCGGCGGCGGCGCGCGAGGGCTCGGGTGCGGCCGGGGAGAGGGGGCGGGCGCCCGGGCACCGGCTGGCGCGAGAACCGGAGCGAGGGCGGCGGTGGGGGAGGGGTGGCGGCGGCTCCACGCGCCCGCGCTGCGTCAGTCGCCCGCGGCGGCGGCGGCAGCGGCGGCAGCCCCGCGATCGCTAAGGAATGCGGCGGCTCCGCATAACCACGGGGTCAGAGGTCACGGCTCCAGCCTCCGCTTTCCCGCTCTGCTGAGGGGCCGAGAGAGGACTGGCGGTGGGGCAGGAAGGCGAGACGCAGCTTTCCCCTCGGCGCCCGGGTGTGTGCGTATCTGCCGTGGGTGTGTGTGTGTGAGTGTGTGTGAAGAGTGAGGAGGGGGAGTGTGGGGGTTTTTTTTTTTTTTGAACAAAAACAAACCGAAAGGGCGGCTGGGAATTGTAGTCCTGGCTGCCTTTCTGGCCTCCCCCGCTCCGGAAGAATATGGCTGCATGAAACGCTTGGACCACACTTCCCGGCGTACCTCACGGCTCTTTTCCGCCCTCCCCTACCTTCCTCCGCCTCGCGCAGAGCTCAGTAAAGAAGGGGGCCGGGCAGTCGTTCGGGGAAGAGACTGGGCGGAGTATCGCGAGGTGCGGGAACTGGCTGGGAGCCTGAGGCATTCTGGGAGGCGATGCTGGGAAGGGGCGGTGGCTGGGCTCCCCAGCCACGTTTAACCCTTTCGGCGCTTCTGGCATCCCAGCAGCTGGGCTGTTAAGGGTGGAGATGGAGAACTGGTGGTAGCTCGACTCCCAGTGTCTACCTAAACCACTTTGTGCCTCTCCCCGCCTAAACCCTTCTCACCGACACTTCACAAAGATGACAAGGGACAGGACTTTCCCTTTTGGTCCTGCCCTAAATGACTCACTGCCGCATAATAATGAGACAATGAGACACTCATACCAGTAAAACGGTTATTCCACGTTTGATGGACCTAAACAGTTCCCCATTTCCTCTTGTGCTTTCATGACACTAATACCGCTATATGTTTGCAGAAGCTGCACCCGCAGCCTTGAGCATTCTTACCATATGGAGAACTTCGTGATAATGAGGGGTAAAGAACTTGAACTTTGGGACCATACTGACCAGAATGCACTTGAGGCCTTTTTAAAGGTGGTACCCTGAAGAGAACACAGGCCCTGGAGTCAAGTGGACCTACGCTGGAATCCTGGCTAAGTCACCCCCTGGGTACCTAAAACTAGGGGCTCAACTTCTCTGAGCCTCAATTTTTTAATCTACATTAGTCTAATATCTCACAGCACTATTGGGATTAAAGTTAACATAAAACACTTGGCAGATTGGAAGAGGGTGTGAAGGGGGACCCTGACATTAGGTCCATGTGATTTGGCTCCTGGTATAGAACAAGTGTTTAATAATTAATATAAGCTGAGAGACAATGGACATGGACTTAGCTCTCTGAGCCTTGGTTGCAGAGTATGAAATGAAATGAGGTTCAGAATACCAAACACATAGGTTTTCTGTACTTACTTGTCCAGAAACATTCCTAAAATCAGTTTTAAGCTGGATTAATATGGAGCTCTTAAAAATTAGGGAGGCAGGGGCGCCTGGGTGGCTCAGTCGTTAAGTGTCTGCCTTCGGCTCAGGTCATGATCCCGGGGTCCTGGGATCGAGCCCCGCATCAGGCTCCCTGCACAGCAGGAAGCCTGCTTCTCCCTCTCCCACTCCCCCTGCTTGTGTTCCCTCTCTCACTGTCTCTCTGTCAAATAAATAAATAAAATCTTTAAAAAAAAAAATAAGGGAGGCAGAGTCAAAGGCCACATTTGAAAGGTTTCCCTGGGTGAGGAAAAACCTTCTCCCTGATGTTAGCACATGGAAGACCCATACTGTGCTGCCTAATCCTAACCCCAGGAAATCCAGTGCTCCTGCTTCAGTGCTCATCACACAGATGTTCACACCCAATAAACAAAATATTGCAAAGTGAACAGACTGTAGAAGTTTAAATAAAATAAAATCTTTCTCCCCTTACTTCACCCTAAGAAGGAGGAAAGGAAGAACAACCCCCTACCACCACCACCACAAAATTTTTTGACCTCATTTTTTTAAACAAAAGTTGTTTTTTTAATCTATAGCTGACACAGTAACCTTTGACAAGTCATTTGACTTGTTTCCACTGTTTTCTTCTTGAGTAGCTTCACCCTCCTCTGACCTCCAAGGAGTAACTAGAAAAGATTCACTCTAAAACTTACATGTTTAGTACAGGCCTTGAGAACAGAATAATGTCCTCTCCAACACACCCCCCCCCAAACCATCTATGCCCTGGGAGTCCCTGGAACCTGTGACTAGGTTACATTCCATTGGGAAATTGACTTTGAAGATAGAATTAAGGACTATAAAGCAGCAAGATTATCCTGGATTATTTAGGTGAGCCCTGTATAATCACATGCATCCTTAAAAGCAGAAGAAGAACACAGAAGAGATGCTCTGAAGAGATTCAGAAGAATCGGATTTGAAGTTTGAGAGGAACTCAACCCAGTGTTGCTGGCTTTGAAGGGGGCAAGGAGCCAGGGAATGTAGGCAGCCTCTAGAAGCTGAGAACAAGCCCTGCCAGCAAGTAATACGACCTCAGTTCTAGAACTTCATGGAACGGAATTCTCACAACCTGAATGAGCTTGCAAGCAGGGTATTCCCCCCCTTCCTGCCAAGTCTGCAGAAAGGAATACAATCCTGCCAACACCTTGATTTTAGCCTTATCAGAGAGCCAACTGAACCATACTATATATGGACTTCTGGCCCACAGAAAGTGTAAGATATAAATGGATGTTGTTTTAAGGCACTAAATCTGTGGTAACTTCTTACAGTGGCAAAAAAAAAAAAAAAAAAAAAAAAAGCTAATACACTGGAAATGCGTTTAATTCTTTCAGCCAGTAGTGACTGGCTCTCACAGTTGGGTCAAACCATGGGGGAATCCAGATGTGACTATTTCAAGGTCTCTGCCCTTACAGAATCAAACAGAAACTAATGACATCATAGCTAAGTGTGAAAAGAGTATGTTCAGAGGACTGTACAAAATGGTTGAAAAATTGATTTTAGTCATTAAACCTAAAGTAGCTCTGATTTTTTTTAAGTGAATGAGACTCAAGTTTATTCTGTTGTCAGAAGCACCAAAAAACAAACCTATACATTTTTTTTTTGGTGTGTGTTGTTTTTATCACAGTGTTCTTATTACAAATTATCTTTGAAGTCAACACAGGTGCCACAGGACAGTCTAAGATAAACAGGACTGTATTCAACCCTGCTCTGTTTGGGGATGAGTCACTGTTTTCAAACTGCACAGTTATGAGCAAAGCACACATTCAGGAATTTGAATAACACACCACTAGCAAACCCAGGAATTCCCAAAGGGACAAATATACCTTCTGACCCTCACTATGAGCTAATGGATTGCCAGGGGCTTTTGACCTCAGCAGTCCTAGGTTTGAATCTTCTTGGAGTCATTCTCTAGCTGACTGGCCTTGGTCAAGTTCTGAAACCTCTCTTTGACTCAATGCCATCATTTGGACAACATGATACATAAACTCAAAGTGTGGAATTGGGATTAAGTAGGATCTTTGTAAAGTGCCTAACACACAGTAGACTCACTAAATGCCAGCTCTCTTTGGCTCAGAGATGGTTTAGTCTGAAGTATAAAAAATGCTTCATTTTGGGGCGCCTGAGTGGCTCAGTCGTTAAGTGTCTGCCTTCGGCTCAGGTCATGATCCCAGGGTCTGGGATCGAGCCCCGCATCGGGCTCCCTGCTCTGCAGGAAGCCTGCTTCTCCCTCTCCCTCTGCCTGCTGCTTGTGTTCCCTCTTTCGCTGTGTCTCTCTCTGTCAAATAAATAAATAAAATCTTTTTTTAAAAAATGCCTCATTTTTATACTTCAGCAAACTAAGCTCTGGAATAGAGTTTGCCACTCTAACAAATGTTCTCTTCCAATAATTCTGTCTCCATTTTCAAATGAAGTTGAGGTTCAGATGTCAAATTCCCTCCCCCAGGTTCCAGATGATTAAATGAGATCACATTTACTAAACTTCCAGAATAGCAGATGATCACCAAATGTGTTTTTTTCCTCTCCCACCCACATTTCATTTCTTTGTATGATTTTTGGTTTAATTGTGCTCGTGTTAGCATCTTGGGTTCATCATCAAACAGCCCCCCCCAACATCTGGCACAGTCTCGGCACAGGGCAGGCACTCACTCTGTTGAATAAATGACCTTACTCAGTAATTACTTTATTGGGCAAAATCCCTGAGGATTTATTTCCCACTGAAGAGCCCAAAATAGTTATTTGGAACGTGCCCAAGCAGAACTGGGAAAGACTGAGGCAAGATTTCACCCAAACATATCTATGCAAATTATAAGGATGCTCAGGAATAAAGACTTCATGACCTCCCTGTTGTCTTTGGGCACAGAATTGGGGCACAGAATTGGCCCACATGATGGGGAGCCCCAACTCACCTTACCTGCCCTTCACCATCATTTAAGTCCACCCGTTTTTCAGTCTCCCTTGAGACTAAAAAAAGGTGTTTAAATTTCATTTACCCCACCAAAATGTTAATAATAGTTACTTCTGGGTTGTAAGACTGAAGTCAGTTTTTGTTTTTGTTTTTGTTTTTTTTCTTTTTTTCCTACAAAGTATTACATTTTTTTTATTGAAAAAAAATCTTTTTTCATTTAACCACAAAACAGAGCATTTAGATTATGATGGCAGATGTAATGTTTTTCACATCTTTATACTGTCTGTATTTTCCAAATCTTCTAGAATGAGTATGTGCTATTCATATATAAGTATGTTGAAAAAATTAAAGTTTTAATTCTCAACAGTGTGAGGACATCTTTAACAATAATTCTTCCTTTCATTTACTTAAAAAGATTTGTGGGACCCCCTAAAATGGCCTCAAAGGATGACCTGACCTAGTTTTTACCAAAATTGTGGAAAATATCAGCCCCCTGCCAGATTCTTTAAGGTTTTCAGATGGAGATTTCAAGACCTCACTAAGAAGCCCATCCCAATTTTTAATCTCTCTTAATGCCAGAGAGATGTACTCCTTCCTACTATAAATCTTTCTGGGCTCAATTTAAGCCATTTTGTCTTTCTTTGCAAAGAAGGAAAAGAAACTTTAAAGTGCATTTTAACAACAAAATTCTAAAAGTGCTAGTGCTAATGTGATGATTGATAGATGTGTTATTTCTTCCTTTTCAATGTTTTATAATGAAAACAGCTTACATCCTGCCCCAAATGGCTTTTCTTCCTCCCCTTCTTGAAGGATCGCTAATGTCTGTGTGTGAAGTTAAAGGCTTAGATAAATGGCTTTCACAGGCTTAGCTGTATCACAACTGCCATGCGAGGTGAGTGAGTAAAATGGCAGGGCCAGTAGAGCAAAGGAACTCTCCCAAGATCCCACAGTTGTGCTGCAGTCAAGACTTAGACCCAAACTCCTCATTCCAAACTCCTAAGGCACCGGTAGCCAGCCTCCCAAACGGCCCACAGTGATTCCCAATCCTGATTATTCACATCCTTTTTAGTCCCCACTTTGAAGAGGGCTGAACTGTAGACCCAAAAGGATATTTTGGAAATAACTGTGGGTGGCTTCTGGGGCTAGGTAATAAAAGACATGGCAGCTTCCGCCTTGTTCTCTGGGGGAAGCCAGTCACCATGTCAGGAGGACACTCAGGCAGCCTTATGGAGAGGTCCACGTGGCGGTAGCCCCAGACAAGCTTTCAAATGACTTCAGCCTTTGCCAACATCTTGACTGCAACCTCATGAAAGATTCAGAGCCAGAATCACCCAAATACAGTACTTCTGGATTCCTGACCCACAGAAACTGTATGAGATAATAAATATTTACTGTTTGTTTTTTTAATATTTACTGTTTTAAGGCACCACATTTTTAGGTAATTTGTTACATAGTAGTAGGTAACTATCACAGACATAGTACCTCCCTTCTTTTTTTAATAATTTTCTTTTTTTTTTAATATTTTATTTATTTGACAGAGAGACACAGCGAGAGCAGGAACACAAGCAGGGGGAGTGGGAGAGGGAGAAGCAGGCTTCCTGCCAAGCAGGGAGCCCGATGCGGGACTCGATCCCAGGACTCTGGGATCATGACCTGAGCCGAAGGCAGACGCTTAACGACTGAGCCACCCAGGCGCCCCATAGTACCTCCCTTCTGAGTGGTTCTTACGTTTTGCGAAGTCTACTAAAAAGCATAGGACCCTCTTTCCAGATAAATTTTACCCAGACCCAACAGCACAGGGCCTGACACAGAGTGGGGCCTCGTAGGTTGCTGAATGGATTCATTCAAGCAGGATGAGGTGCTAAGGCTGGTCTGCAGGGGAGGAGGAGCAAGAGAGGGGTGCAGAGTCATCCTGGATGCCTCCCTGACTGTTTCTTCAACAAGGCTTTCCCTGCTGCCCTATACTCATTGAGTCTTTTACACTCCCATAGCACCCAATGCTTCCTTCAAACTATAATGAGGAAAAATAGAATTCACCCTTGACGTTGATGATGATGTCTTCAGTGTCTGCTTCTGAATTAGACTGTCAGCTAGATGAGGTCAGGGACTGTAGGCCTATTTACTGCCCTGCTCTCTGTCCCAGAAGAGAGGCTCCTCTATCCGAGAAAACAGTAATACAGCATCGAGCACCTTCTTTCATTGTCATGGATAAGCTCCTACCGGGAGGTAAGCTCTGTGCTGAGCCCTGGGGACTAACGGCCCAATTAGACACAGTTCTGCTATGACATAGATTGGATTACAAGTGATGGCAAACCAATGTGGTAAGGGCCCTAGAGATAGGAGCCTGGGGCAGGGGGATCCTCTTGGAGCTGAAAGAAGAGGATGCCCCAAAGCTGACACTAAACAGAGGAGAAATTATTTCCTAACTCAACACTTACAGCTACTTTGGGTGCAAAATAAACATTTAGAAATGAACAACTAGATACAGAGAACAGATTGGTGGCTGCCAAAGGTGGGGGTTGAGAGGTAGGCAAAATGGGTAAAGGTGACAAACTTCCAGTTATAAAACAAGACGTGGGGACGAAGTATACAGCATGGTGACTATAGTTAACAATACTGTCGTGTATATTTCAGAGTTGCTAAGAGAGTGGATCATAAAAGTTCTCATCACAAGAAAAACATTTGTAACTGTGTGGTGATGGATGTTAACTGGACTTACTGTGGTGATTGTTTCTCAATATGTACAAATACCAAATCATTCTGTTGTACACCTGAAACTACTATAATGTTACGTGTCAATTATATCTCAATTTTGAAAAATGAATAACTTTCTTATGGACTAATAATAATCCCATTTGAACATAATGGTGGATAAAAGAGCCCATTCACAAGAACGGTAACAACAATAAAAAACTTCCACCATTTGGAAATAAAGTTAACATAAAATGTGCACATCTTATATGGAGAACGCTATAAACTCTGTACAAAGGAGCATAAAGTCTGAACCAATAAAGATCACAGCTGGCCTTACACTGGAAGACCCTATAACACGTGGATATTAATTGTCCCAAATTAGCCTATCAAGTAAATGTCATCCCAGTCAAGATCCCAGTGACCCTAAAATTCAACTGGAAAAACAGATGCATCGTTTGTTTTCATAACAAAAGGGTCCAACATCTACTATTTACCATGGGCCAGACCCTATCTCATAGACTTGCTATGCCTCATTTCAGCTCATCTTCACAAAAATACCATAAGGAAGGTACCATTACTATCAACATTACACAGATGAGGAAGCAGAGGTTCAGAGGGAAAAAAAATAACTTGCCCAAGATCACACAGCTAGTGAGCAGCTGACCTGGGATTAAAGCTCGGACTGGCTGAATGAACCCAATCTCTATGAATTTAACCACTCTGCCCTACTGCCGAAAAAAAGTTTGAAGATTAGTGAGTTGGGACTTGTTCTACCAGATATTAAAATGCATTAGGTAGATATGCCAACTAAAACAGTGCAATTTTGACAAAAGAAAAAACAGACCAATTAAACTGAACAGAGTACAGAAATAGAACCCGAGTGTATAAGGAACTGTAGTGTACGATAAAGGTAACATTTCAAATTAGTGGAGAGAAGATGGAAGGCAATAACAGCACAGGACCACTGGGTAGCCATTTGGAGAAAAAATCCACCTTGATCAAAGTTTTGTATGTCATGAAAGAAACAAAGTATTGAAAGAAAAAAGCAAGTGAATATTTTCATAATCCTGGAACTGGAGGTATTTCTAAACATGCTATAAAAGTTAAAAAAGACGCATCAAGTGAAATTGATAGATTTGACTACTTACAATTAAAAGTGCATATGTAGCAACAAAACACCACACACAAGGTTAAAGACAAACAACGAAGTGGGGGAAATATTTGTCACATATACAACAAAGAGTTAAGAATCCTAATAAACAGAATTCTTAAAGGTCAATAGGAACACCTCAATAGGAAAATGGTCAAATAACAATGGGCTAAGCAGGCAATTAACAAAAGAAGAAAGACAAATGGAAGTAAATACTTGAAAAGATTGTCAATCTCATTAGTAATCCTGGAACTACAGGACTGAGATACCACTTTTTTTTTTTAAGATTTATTTATTTAGGGGCGCCTGGGTGGCTCAGTCGTTAAGCGTCTGCCTTCCGCTCAGGTCATGATCCCGCGGTCCTGGGATCGAGCCCCGCATCGGGCTCCCTGCTCAGCAGGAAGTCTGCTTCTCCCTCTCCCACTCCCCCTGCTTGTGTTCCCTGTCTCGCTGTGTCTCTCTCTGTCAAATAAATAAAATCTTAAAAAAAAAAATTTATTTATCTGAGAGAGAGAGAGAAAGAGAGTGGGGGGATGCAGAAGGAGAGGGAGAGAGAGTCTCAAGCAGACACCCTGCTGAGCGTAGAGCCTGCCGCAGGGTTCAATCTCACGACCCCGAGATCATGACCTGAGCAGAAATCAAGAGTCAGCAACTTAACTGAGCCACCCAGGCACCCCTAGATACCATTTTTCAATAGACCAGACTGACCAAGGTTAAAAAGCCTGGCAGAATCCAGTGTGAGCAAGGAAGGATATGGGAAGACAAGCACAGTTTCTGCAGTGTTGGTGGGAGTGCAAATTCACACAGTCATTTTGGGAGGCCGTTTAGCAGTATGTAAACAGATTATAATGGGAAAAGTCTTTGATCTAGTAATCTCACTTACAGAGATTTATCCCAGAGAGGAAATGAAACAAGTGAATTTATACACAAGCACAATGATCTATGTACAAGCTTGCTTAATACAGCATTGTATAAGATAGTAAAAATCTGGAAGTGACTTCAGTGACTATCAATAATGTTAAATAAATTCTGATATTCCATAAAATAGTTT
Organism: Phoca vitulina; assembly: GCF_004348235.1. Classification (NCBI taxonomy): domain Eukaryota; kingdom Metazoa; phylum Chordata; class Mammalia; order Carnivora; family Phocidae; genus Phoca; species Phoca vitulina. Next base: position 14,401,820 of record NW_022589725.1, on the reverse strand, counting down.
ACCCGGCAACCCTTAAAAATGATATAAGTCTATATTTATGAACCGGACATATATCCAGAACATGTTATTGAGTAAAAACTGGACAGGTGTGTACTATGAACCCATGTATATTATGAAGATCAAACTAAAAGTTTATATAAGGAGTTATCTAAAAGATTGGCCATCAGCTAGCTATGGTTAATGGAATTTCCAGTGATTTGTCATCACTTCTTTAAATGTTTCTATATTGCTTGAATTTTTTGTCATCAGAATATATAATTCTTATAATCAGACTATTCAATAAAGCTCACTGCATTTTGGTTTAAAAATAGCACTTAACTGGGACACCTGGGTGGCTCAGTCGGTTAAGCGTCTGCCTTCGGCTCAGGTCAGGATCCCAGGGTCCTGGGATCGAGTCCTGCATCAGGCTCCCTGCTCAGTGGGGAGCCTGCTTCTCCCTTTGCCTGCTGCTCCCCCTGCTTGTATGTTCTCTCTCTCTCTCCCCCCCTTTCTGACAAATAAATAAATAAAATCTTTAAAAAAAATAAAAAATAAAAATAAAAATAGCACTTAACTGAACATCTATTATACGGCCTAGAAATGTTTCTGATCACATTTATTCCTTACCTCAACCCGACAAGGAAGGTATTATTCAATCATTTTACAGGAAAGAAGACAACTCAAGGCTCAGAAAGGTTAGGAAACCTGTGCTGGACATCAGGATGTGAACACAGTTCTGGTTGACACAGAACTCTCTCGATAATGCTGCATTGTTACTGATAACTAATACTGCTATTGCTATTTAATAATATATGCCTCTTATTATATGCCTAGTAAGTGCCAGGCATTTGATGGATTCCCAAAGCAACAGGGTTGGTGTTAACCCTCCCACCAAGGTGCAATAGCTTGCTACGGGTAAGAAGTGCTAACCCAGGTTTATCCAGCTCCAAAACCTCCCTGCTCCATTTTGCCACATTTCTCGCTGATCTAGTAGCATACGGTCTTCACCTTGAGACATTATTTGCCCTGAGGTCTTTGCTCCTCCATATGTCCTTACATCTCCATCTTGTATGTAGCTCTTTAGTTTGATTGTGCTTAAATACAGATTATTCATTTGACCATAATGCAAATGTTTACTTTTACTGTGTAGTAGTTAAGCAAGAATGCTGTGAAGTCTTAGTTTATCTGCTAACTTTATCACCCAACTTAGAAGCCTTCAGGGTCTCCCTTGGCCGAGGAAAACCAAGACGGCCCACTCCTCCAGTCTGGCTCTCCTCTGCCTGGCCTCTGGGCTCCCTCCCTCTGCCCTCCTGACCACACCCTGACTGCTTAATAGCCCCAGCACCCACCAAAAGTGGCAGTCACTAAATGCTGGCTGAAAAGAAGAAAGAAGAAAGCTCTACACCGTAAGAGACACGGATTTCAAGCAGGCAATTCGAGAGGGGCCTTGGAGGCTGAATGATACGTGCTTGAGCAGAGAGGAGTTAATGAATGAAGGCAACATGCTCACAGTCTGTCACCTAGAGTCCTACCTCTGTGCTGCGCGGCCTGGCTTTACAAAGTGCTGTCACAGTGTGTCTGTAAGAGCTACCACTTACGGAGTGCTTGCCATGGGCCAGGCCCCGGGTGGTTTACACAGACTCTTCTTTGTGTGTATTTTATTTATTTTGATGATTATTATCCTTATGATGACTCTTTACTTTCTCTCTCCACTAGTTCCATAAAGCTCTAGGAGGGCAAGGTTTTCTCCCTGTTGCGGTCACAACAGTGCCTGGCAAATACGTGGTTCAGGAGGTCACCAAATCCTCTCCAGAGCCCTGTGAAGTAAGAATGACTTTTACCGAGGAGCCTGGGTGGCTCAGTTGGCTGGGGGTCCGACTCTTGGTTTCTTGGTTTTCTGCTCAGGTCATGATCTCAGGGTCGTGGCATGGAGCCCCGTCTCAGACTCTGTGCTCAGCGGGAAGTCTGCTTCTCCCTCTCCCTCTCCCCCTCTCCCTGCTCGTGCGCATGCGCTCTCTCTCTCTCTCTCTCTCAAATAAATAAATAAATCTTTTTAAAAAAAGGATGACTTTTACCTCCACTTGACAGATGAGCAACTTGAGGCTTAGATGCAACAAGCGACTTTTGCAAAGGTATAGATCCAGTAAGAGGACTACGCTAAAAATAGATCCGTGGACTCTCTCTCCATTACCTCTGCACTCATCTGGATTCAGAAATATCCATTCCTAGCCTTGAAGTTGGGAGTCACCTCCAGCCTGCAGAGCTCCTTAACTGACTAACAATGATCACAACACTGCAACAATCACCAGTCGCTAAGCACTTGCTCCGTACCAGGCACCGTTCCCAGCGACTCACAGCAATTTGGAAACTAACCCCTTTCGGACAGTTGAGGAATCTGAGGCCCTAGGGAGGTTAAGAAACTTTGCCATAATCACAAAGCTAGTAAATGATGAGTTCAGAATTCACAGTTCAGCAGTGTGGGTCCAGGGCCTACGCTGTTCACCACTGCCCGGGCTGCCTCAGTAAGGTGATGGACCAAGAGCCGGCAGCGGGCACGGCTGGCATCCCCGAAGCGCTCACCAAGGTCAAGGGCGGTCTGCTTGGCCCGTTAGGCATGTCCTCATGTGTCTCTTCATGTTTTCCTTTAAACCTCGCAATCACCCTGTGAAGTTATAGATGAGCAAACTGGGGTTCTGAGACCCAAAAAGAGCCAGACCTGGACAGAAAATAGATCAGTGGCTGCCTGACGCTCTGCAGTTGGGAGCAAATGCGGAGTGGCTGCATTTGGTGCATCAGGGCGATGAAAATGTTTTAAAATTAATGGTGGTGATGGTTGCACAGCTCTGTGAACGCACTCAAAACCAGTGAATGATACTTTCAGTGGGTGAACGGTGTGGTGAGTTATATCTTAATCAAGCCTTTTATTTTGAAAGTAGGGAGGACACAGGGGAGGAAATGGCAGTGGTGGAATTTCCACTGGCTTCAGATCAAACACCCTGGAACCACTGGTACCACTGCGGCCTTTTCTTGTTCTCTCGCTTCGCGCATCTAGTTACCAGAAATCAACACACACCCTGAGGCGCCTACTTCTCCTCTCCTCTCCTAGCACCTGGCCCGAGTCATGGCCCCTCACCCCAACTACTGCACCCCTTCAAGCAGTCCCCTCGCCTTGCCCCCTTGCTCACTCCCTCTGTTCTCCACAAAGCTGCCAGAGAGATCTGTTTAAAGCATTCCTGTCAGATTTCCCTCTTTTGCTTAAAAGCCTCCAATGGTCCAAAAAAATAAAATTCTTACAATTCAGAGCTGGCCCCTGGCCACCTTTCCAAACTCACTGCCCAACAGCCCCTCTCGCCTCCTTGCTGTCCCCACACTCCCACCTCTGGGCCTCTGCACCGTGGTTCTTTTCCCTGGAATACTTTTCCTCCGGGTCCCAGATACCCACATGCTTGCTCCCTAATTTCCCTCAGGGCTCTGCTCAAATGTCGCATATCGCCGCTGCACAGAAGCCTTCCCCGACTTCCCGATCTAACCCAGCTCCCACCTCCCCCAGTTTGGCACTCTCATTAGACCCGCCTTGTTTTCCTTCAGAGCACTTCTGACCACCCAACATAACACATACTTTTTTGTTGTTTTAAGTAAACTCTACCCCCAATATGGTGTTCAAACTCACCACCGCGAGACCAAGACATGCTCTCCCGACTGAGCCAGCCAGGTGCCCCAACACATACTTCTTTGTTAACCATCTGTCTCCACCACTAGAATGTGACATTCCTGGGCACAAGAGCTTCATCCTGGAACCCTAGGACTAGAACAATGGCTAGAACATAGTAGATAATAAAAAAAATGAATAAATTAATCTAATGCCAAAGCTTTGGCTTCTCTCGCCACCTCTCAGATAATCCAGCAAAGAGACTGATCACTGCGTTTAACACGCTCCTTACTCAAATCTATGACCCCCTCTGCATCCCATCAGAGGCACCACTGACAACCCGGACTCGGACTTATTTGTGAATGGCAGTCATTCCCTACCAGACTGGGAGCTCTAGAAGGGCAAGGTCCTGAGTTGTAGCCCATGACACCTAGCTCAGACTTGAACAGCATACTTAAATCCTTTGTTGACTGGATAAAGAAGAGAAATTTCCAAACCAACAGCAATTTAATTTCTCTCTTCTCAAACGCAGCAAAGGGACCACTTCCAGCCCACTGCACTGAAAAATGTCTCAGCCCCATTCCTAGGAAACTAAGACCTTGAAGTCAAGTTCAAGTGCTTCTTGGAATTCCTTGGGTAGTGAGCTGTGCCAGGGAAAGCTCCCTGCAGAATGGAATTTGCCAGCCGAGCCCAGAAAAACCTGTGTGAACAGCAGGCAAACTTAAAGCAGCACTTAGTGAAATTGTTTTCTGTTATCTCAAAAAAATAATAGCATATGAGTCTGGCTTAAGGAGAAAATGCTCAAGTGTAAATAGGGCCATGTTTCTCTCTCTCTCTCTCTCTCTCTCTCTCTCTCTCACACACACACACCCACACCCACACACACACACACACACACAGAGGCCTTCAAGGACTCTCTGTCTTCAGGCTGTGCCATGAAGTCAAGACCCTTCCCAAGCCCAGTTACTCTCATTCCCGTCACTCTCCGGTTCCCTAATCCCCAAGAGCTCCTTCATGTTGTTCCCTTTGTCTGGCATGCTCCTCCCTCCTTCCCAGGTGGGTAAAACCCTACCCATTTCACAGAGCACAGCTCAAATGCTGTCTCCTCGGCAAAGCCTTGCTCCACCTCTCCTTCCTGGAGTGGCACATCACCCCTTCCTCTGCCAGAAAACCCTGTTAGCTGTAGATGTCAGCACCCATCCAACCAACCAACTCATATAAGTGTCAAACTTGGAGAACACTATAGGACATGCCCTCAGGGAACTTACAGTCTGGTAGGGGAGAGGAAAGCAAACAAAACAAAACAAAACAAAACAACCATAATCGTAAGTTGGGAAAAGGGCTAAGAGGGAAACAAGATGATAGGATACCATACAGTCAGGTGGAGATGGGGAGAAACCAGAATGGATGGTTTCTTGGCAGAGGTTAAACTGATACTTGATGGATGAGTAGGAGGTAGCCCACCAAAGAGTGGGGAGAAGTTTCCAGAAAGAGGACACAGGACATATGAAGGTGCCAAGGAATGAAAGCAGTTGGCACAACCAAGGAACCAAAAGGAGGGCTGTGTGGCTCCAGCCTCGAAGGGCTGGGAGAGCGGTGTGAGGAGAGGAGGCAGGCATTCTTGCAGGTCCTAATCGCTCTGCACTGTATCCTCGATGGGCATGAGAACATTCTACTTCTCCTCATCTCCAGTGCAGAGCAAGACACCTGGAGCAAAACAGGCATTCAACAAGTTCCTGAGGGCTACACTGCCCTTAGAGATGCGGGTGAGCAACCTCTCTCTCTGCCCATTCCCTCACTCCGAAAGCAAGTCCCCAGTTGGCTCACCTAACCGAAGCACCCGGCGATGGTTAACCACAATTCTGGCGATGGAAACAGAGGTCAAAACAGGAGCAGCTGCAGGAGCTACAGTTACGTCCTTGACAAATGCTACTGACAACCCAGTTGACAGATGTGACTACCACATGATCCTTGGAGACCAGATTCTCAGGGTAGACTTCAATCAGATGGCAACTCTAGTACAAGAGGGCTTGCCAAAATCACATGCCCAAGACTTAAGCCATTAGCGTGAAGTTCAAAATACAGTTTCCAAGGTCAGCTGTTATTATTCACAACACCCTGACAACCAAATACATGTTTTCTTCTTCCACTCAACACCCAAATCTTTGATTCTCTGGACACCAAGAATTCTGACCCTTCCTGGAGTCAGCACAGACTCCACAAGTTAAGGGCTCAGTCCCACAAGATTGCCCCGCTTCCGATGCCAGTTCAAAGTCTCAGGCTGCCACTTGTATTTCCAGCCAACTGTAAACAGGCTATAAGTTAGGGGTTCCTACGACCCACTCCTCGAGTTCGATCATTGCTAGAACAGCTCACAGAACTCAGGGGAGTGTTTTAGTTTACTATTACCAATTTGTTATAAAGGATGCAACTCAGGAACAGCCAAATGGAAGAGATGCACAGTGCAAGGTATGGGGGGAAGGGGTGTGGAGCCTCCTGTCTCCCAGAGCTTCCATGTGTTCACCAACCTGGAAGCTCTTGGAATCCCCATCATTGAGGGGCTTTTACCGAGGCTAATTGGTGATTAACCCCATCCAGCTCCTCCCTCCTCCCAGGAGGTCAGCAGGTGGGGCTGAAAGTTCCAAACCTCTAGTCACAAGATTGGTTCCTCTGGCAACCAGCCCCCATTCGGAAGCTATCTAGGGACCCACCTAGAGTCACTTTATTAGCATAGGTTCAGGCAAGGTTGAAAGGGGTTTGTCAGGAATACCAAAAAATCCTATCACCTCTGTCACTCAAGAAATTCCAAGGGTTGTAGAAGCTCTTCAGGGACAAAGACCAAACATATATTTCTTACTGAATCACACAAGGCTTGTGTAGTTTCTTGATTTTTTTTTTAAAGAACCCAGCAGATGAGAAGACAACTTGGTGGTCACAGGAATTGCCAAGTTGCCCAGCCGCCCTGCCCTATACCTCCCTTATGAATTAGCCCCTGGCCTATCCAGAATTCTGTCACTTTCAAGAACACACTCATAATTCTTCAAATCACATTTTGAACTCTTGCTTTCTGGCTAATGGATTTTGAATTATTCTAAACGGATAATTATTTAGGCTAAGCCAAACTATGCTCTTTAACTCTTTTTGGAAGGAAAGGGGGGTATGGGAACATTACACATAGCTTGAGGGTATCTTATGAAGAAACACAATTAAGAATCCTTTGCCTAAGTCACATAGGATGCTATCCTTTCTAGGCTCTTTAAATTTGTTGGTTTTTTTTTTTTTAAGTCCTATGCTGTAGTTTTTTCCCTAATAGTTCTCCGTGCTTCCCTATAGTGAGGGTAAAAAGGACTAGAGATGCCTTCCTATGAAATTCTGCTTCAAGACCTTCACAGACTCCCCCCTCCCCCACACCCACCCTTTTACCCAGCTAACCTCTCATCCTTCTTGCTTATTTATTTATTTTTTAAGATTTTATTTATTTATTTGAAAGAGAGAGTAAGCACAAGAGTGGGGTGAGGGGCAGAGGGAGAGGCAGACTCCCCACTGAGCAGGGAGCCTGATGCAGGGCTCGATCTCAGGACCTAAGGATCACACCCTGAGCCAAAGCAGACGCTTAACCAACCAAGCCACCCAGGTGCCCCCCCCCTTTTTAAGTGAGCTCTACACCCAAAGTGCGGCTTGAACTCACAACCCTGAGATTAAGAGTCGCACGCTCTACCGACTGAGCAAGCCAGCGCCCCAAACCTCTCATTCTTTAGATCTCACTGTAAATGCCATTTCTTCAGAAAGCCCTTCCCTTACTTACCCACCCAATCTCAGTTAGGACCCTCTTAGTCTCCTATAATATCACTTCATGGGATTTGTCATAATTTGTAATTGTACACTTTTGTGCATTCTGTTAACATTTATCCTGCCTTCCTCCTCATTTAAGGACAAGCTCTGCATGGGCAGGGATGCTCACATCTGTACACCTGGTGCCGAGAATAGTGTGGCACATATATTTGTTAAATGGTTAGCAGCTTTTCTGTAAAGGCCTAGGATTTTCTAAACATGGTATGCCCAGTCGTAGCTTCTAGTTTCTTGGGATACAAACTATTCATGGTGTCTTCTGAACACAGGGCCACGTGACAGCAATAACCACATGTTTAAATGGCCGCTATAGTCCACATCCTTGTGTGCTGTTGCTTTAAATGCATTGCTAATCTTCACAACTGCCCTGTAAGGTGGGGATTTCTAACCTATTTTATAGACAAGGACAACAAGGTTCAGAGAGGGAAGTTAAATTCCTCACAGTCACATAGCTAGAAAGTAAACACAATCAGAACTCAAACCCAGCTCAGAGTCCAGGGTCTGTGCCCCTTCTTCTCAACCCCCCCAGGCTACAGTCCAATAGGCCTGAGGACATGAGGGACCACGAGAGCAACATGTGGCCCGTTTCTGGTATTTCTTTTTTTACCTGATGGTAAATAACGTATTTTTGTGTTAAAAAAAAGGACACATTTTAAAGTATAATATGGAATGAACTTAAAAGAAATTTGAACCCAAAACACAGAAGTTCAAAGAAATGCCATGCCTGTTGCCCAGGCCTACCTCAGGAACCTCCATGGAAAAACATGAAAAGCACTTATTTGTCACTTTTTCTTCATTTTATGTCCCTTTACCTTGCTATTTTTTTTTTTTTAATGCCAGCCTTCCAACTCAGTCTTCATTTTCCACTCCCACCCTCCTTTCACTAGAAAAATTTAAATGTTGAAAGAAAGTGGCAGTGTGTCGGCCACGGGCATGTCATTTTCAAAAGCGTTAGTCATTTATGAGGACACCTTTTTGTAGGTACAATAAATCTGATTGATTTTTATTACACATCTTAGTTTAGAATCACTTTTACATTCCTAGACAAAGAGATGATACAAATAAATATCAATTGTAAAACTTAGAGCCCCAAGTATTGGCATATTCTTTGTCTAAAGGTAGCCAAAGAGAAGGTCAAGATCAACAGTAACTCCAAAGAGCCATAAAGCCCACTGCCCCCTGCCTGCCCCAGGATCACTCCTTTCATAAATAACCTCAAAAGCATTTCATTCAAGAAAACAAGGGCAGGGAGAAAGGGGGCAGATTTCCAAACAGTACCGGACCAAACCATGTGCAGTAGACAACAGCCAGACCCACTGTCCTTATCCAGTTCCCTCTGAGCATTTTGATTATGGCTTCTAGAGTATATTAATAGCCCCATTTTCGTCCACTGATGGTGTTGAGATGGCCCAAGGTGTTGTTTGCAATGAGCCTGGACTGTAAGTGGGAAATGTGAGGCAGAACTGATATCCCATGTTAGCGGGGAATCGACACTTCTCAAAAACTTGGCAACAATTCTACATTCAGTGAGGGAGGACTTACAAGAGTCAGACAGGAAAAGCAGAGAGTGGCCCAGGCCTGAACTGCAGAACTCTCTGATGCCCTTGGTCATGGAGGTGTGGGTGGTACAATTCAAGCAGCATGCAGGCATTCGATGGGGAACAATCCAACGTTAGGTCAGAGTCTTAAGAAAAGTGCTTCATGCCTATGATTTATGGCCTTGGGTTCTGAATCCAGGGATCTGGGAGACATGTGACTTTCAAATAGGAAGCCAGATACATTCTTACTGATCAGAGAAAAATGGGGCTTGATGAGGGTTGCACACACAGTCTCAAAACTCCTTCTCCCAGATGATCTTCTTAGATCCTGTTCAGACTTGCTTCCAGACTTCGCTAGCTGCTTCTGCATGAAGACCCTCAGATGGCTTGGAACATAGCGTAACTACAGACATGAAAACCAGGTGGGTCCTCTACACATTTGGCTCAACTCAGAGCCCAAAGCAGCAGCTTTCTGGTAGCAGTGAGACATGCTCCTCTCTGCTCTACTCAAACATTTATCGGATCCATTTTGAGAGAAGAAAAGCACCAGAGACTGCTTGGGGAGGGACTCTCCTCCTCACAGCTGTTCTACCTGGTCTCACAGACTGCCAGACAAACACAGCTGTGTATAAGGCAAGCTTGTTTTAATAATCCTGCCTCCCCACTTGGCTTTCTTCTTTTGCCCTCTTAGAAAAGTTCCACGGTCACTCAACCACCCTTGCTCAGAATAGCCACCTTAAGACATCGGTATTAAGGTACAGTGTTATCTGCAGTGTTCAGTTCTCAGATATGCTAGATGAATATTTTCAGCCTATGGAATTCGGACTAGCTTTGAGGGAATGTGGTGCAAGAGAAAGGTGTAACTGGCAGATAACCATCTTAGACTATCCACCTCATCATTTGGTTCCTATTCAAACAGGTAAATTCTTAATAAATAAGAAGCAGGGTTTGATCCCAAGAAAGATGAGGGAAGGCTCCATTATGCTCTGGGAATTGCTGAAAAGGGCCCTGGGTTTCAGAAAGAATGGTAACTAAAAAGGAGATAAGCTGCCAGATGCCAGATCTCCATTTGTAGAATGCAAAGACATTGCACTTGGTACCTCCTCTTTCCCACGGGTTCTGATCCAGAAATGTGCCCTGGGAACTCAGCAGCTGAGTTAAAATATAACTCAAGGCCCACCTGAGTCGCCACCTTCCGGAGGCACCGTGCCAGCAAGGTGCACCAGTGTGGCAGACCTGAGGACGCCTATTGTCCCCTCAGGCTTGGCTCGTGGACTCAGACACTCACATGGGAGCACTTCCAGCCTGGATTAGTCATCCAATGGGCCTTTAATACAGACAAAGGCAACAACTGCCCATTAGCGTATTTCTACAACTGGGCGAGTCCTTTGTCTCTCTCTTACAGACACACATGGACAAACTCAAAGAACACAGGCACCACTGTGCTTGCACACCCACACACACTTATGAGCTTCTCTTGGGGGGAAAATGAATAACATTCACCTAATGACCAACATAAAATGAAGCTTTGAATTTCAAATAATACAAAGAACTAAAACTTATAAACCAAACTAGTATATGTAAACGGGAATTCCTAACTCTCTCCTCTGAGCCTATTCAGTCACACGGCCACCCTTGGCCACCAGCTTCAGCTCTGCCCGCAGGGAGCCACAGTTCTAGCTTCAGGTGAGTGTTCTGCGGAAGGCAGGCAGGACTCCTTCGCTCCCATCCATTATACCTTCCTCTCCCACCGCCCCAAGTCCCACGTCTCTGTCTCTGCACTGCCTAATCACCCTTACGCAGACAGGGAACAAAATGGGGAATTCAAAAGTGCCACTGTATGTCTCATTCCCCCAACTCTTGTCCCATCAGAGAAAGCAGAGCCAACCTCCCTTTTCCCATAAAATAGGCCCACGGCTGAGCATGCTCTGCGGGCAGAGGATGGGCCTAGGCAGGGACACTCAGAGGACGTGTGCAAGGGAAAAGATGGTGACAAATGAAGAGTAAAGTGACACAGTGTATGGACATGGCATCAGCTTACAGATTTACGTCATTGACAAGGATGGTCAAGGTTTTAAGGTTTTAAAGAAGCTGTTTCCCTAAACTCTCCAAGGAGGCAAAGGGAATGTTGTTTCTATTGCTTCACAACATTCTTGGAAAACATTTCCTTATTCAGCAGATCCCAAAGGCCTATCGAGCCTATCGGGGGCTTGGATCCAAATGAGAATTCTCATTCTACCTACAGGAACAAGCACCTATTCAAGTTCTAGGGCTTTTACTTTTCAACCTCACTGTCATTTTATCCTGAGGCTCCACAGACTTGGTCCTGCTCAGGTGACTCCTGATTCTGCCCTGTTGTTCGACAAGAAAGGAGCCCAGCACAAAGAACAGGCTAGAAAAGGAGAGGGGTGAGGGAGGGCGGGCGAGGGAAGGGAGTGGAGAAAGCAAGGGAGAAGGGAAGCAAGGTCACTGGTCATTCTCTTGCTTTCCACTTCGACTATCACACTTTACCTTACCCATGCATTTCTGAGATGCTAATTAAAGGACATTTCCCAGAGTCGCTGCGTGCTAGATGAGCACCAGCACGTTTCAACCAGATTACGATGGTTAATCTGCAAAGAGGCCATAGCTTCTCCCCAAGGGCACGGTTCTGAGTTTGGGCTTGAAGTCCTCTCTGCAGGTTTTTGCTCGTCTCTTCTCTCAGAAGGCAAAAGCTATTTACACCCTGGGAGAGGAGGAACTGGCTTTACTTGGGAACCAGTCCTCGAGACTGTGGATAAAGCTGAGATGCAGGGGTTCCTGAGGAAGAGGAGGAGGATCCTGACTTCCTTCCGCTTTTAGGCCTGCAAAAATCAAGCACATGTTTACATGTCACGTCCCGTCTCTGTCCCTAACACAGCTCAGATTCCTTTCTCACCAAGTATCCTCAGCCTTTCCTCAATGGCCTGAACGCCAGTATACTTTCAACTGTAAAACCGCCAGACCGACACAGCCCGACCCTCTGTGCATGGCCAACATGACCTGCCAACCGAGGCGTGACACCTCAGGGAAGGGACGGGCTTCTTGGCAACTGTTCTTCCATTTAAATCAGATCTTCACTGTCTTTTCCGAATTGGTAAAAAATACTGTTTGCAGGTAGAATTTCTTCCATTTTTCGTTTTTACCCATTTGTTGTCCTTAAGCTTTTTTTTTTTTTTAAGATTTTATTTATTTATTTGACAGAGAGAGACACAGCAAGAGAGAGAACACAAGCAGGGGGAGTGGGAGAGGGAGAAGCAGGCTTCCCGCTGAACAGGGAGCCCGATGCGGGGCTCGATCCCAGGACCCTGGGATCATGACCTGAGCCGAAGGCAGACGCTCAACGACTGAGCCACCCAGGTGCCCCGTCCTTAAGCTTCTAATCCAAAATTTAATAAAACAGAATTTCTAATTTAGCACCAAATTAAGTACTTGGTTATTTAATGGGTTATTTAAATGAGGTAAATTCACCAGTGAGGCTCAGAGCCTGGATTGTGGATTTAGACACACCTAGGTTTGAACCCTGACTCTGGACTTCCTTCCTTTAACTTGGCTACTTTCTCAAATTCTCTAAGACTCAGTTTTCTTACCTTAGAGATTTTATAAATGGGATTAATGATAACATTTATTTTGTTTTTGCAGGAAATCAGAGAATTTTTTTAAAGCACTTAAAACTGCCTAGGACCATGGGGCGCCTGGGTGGCTCAGTTGGTTAAGCGACTGCCTTTGGCTCAGGTCATGATCCTGGAGTCCCTGGATCGAGTCCCGCATCGGGCTCCCTGCTTGGCGGGGAGTCTGCTTCTCCCTCTAACCCTCCCCCTTCTCATGTGCTCTCTCTCTCTCATTCTCTCTCTCTCAAATAAAATCTTGGGAAAAAAAAAAAAAAAACTGCCTAGTACCTGGCAGGGACCAAAGAACTGTCCCCTATTTCACGAGAACACACGCTCCTTATGGTAGGAACTTGGGCACATTAGCCGTTCTGGTGTTCATTAGACTTGACATAATGCCTGAACCATAATTATTTGTGGAATAAATGAATAAACATAGGAGTAATATGGCAGTATTTTCTGGTGTGTTCTGTAAAGCGTTCCATGATAAACCTCTACCTTCATTTGTCCTTGTTCAAGCATGTTCTGTTTAACCACAGGTCATCAAAAGCCACTCACCTGGCCTTCGATTTCTTATTTGTCGTGCTTTCAAAGGATGACGCATCCACCTGTATCTCATCTTCGTCCTGCAGAGCTGCATCCAGTGCAGCCTGCACTTTGGGAGCGATGGCGGGGCCCTCGTAGTCTCTGGTGGTCCGGCTGGGCATGTCCAGCTCTAACAGCACGATGTTCTCTGCCTGCAGAGGCACAGTCATAACCAGCGAGGCTGGCCTCTGCTCAGACACAGAGTACAAGCAAACCTGCCCCCCTCCAAAAAACAGAACTGCGCATTTCTGGCTACTCAGAGCCTCCCAAGAGCCTGTAGTGACGTAGTTTTATAACGTTTTTCCTGGTGAGGATACAGATGTTTTTATCTTCTTCTCTGGGCTTTTCTCTATTTCCTTAAAAAAAATTTTTTTTTAAACAATGAACATATATTATACCCTATAGGGGAATAAGCAGGGAAAAATAATATGTAGAACCCATTTACTGCAGACAATGTGAAAATACAAAAAGGTATAAAGATGAAGATAGTAATCACTGATAATCTCACCACCCACAGCAGCTCTGATGAACCTTTTGGTTGCTGAGGGAAGGAGGCAGGTAGGGAGTACATATGTGGAAGGTATGTGGCAGTGTGTGTCTTGTAACCACATTTTATAAATCATACCGGACCCTGCCTCATAACTGGCCTCGTGGCTGGATTCCTTCACCTGATAGCCTGGGGTGGGCCTTTCCCTGGCTCCTACATACGGAGATGAGTGTGTAGAGGGAAGAACACCTATGGTACATAGCTCCTCCTCAGCTCCTCCCACCCCGTAGAGTTCAAGCCCCAGAGGGGGCAGGAGGGCCACTGCACGGAGAAGGTGGGGAGATGGAGGGGCTCCATCAATCAATGTTATATATTGAGATGCTGCTTAAAATTTCTCTTCATGGACTGGGTCCATTGCTAAAAACATCTGAAGCCACTGCTTTAAATTCTACCTTTGGATCAGGTTAGTCCCCTGGAAACCCACGTGTTTTGATTTGTAGGCTTTGAAATCATGTTTTTGTTTTGAGACATGAAATAATGGGCAAGAGATGCACCCTCTGAAACTGCTAGGAAAATGCTTCTGAGGACTCTGATACATCATTCACCTTCCACTATAGAAAACCCCACCTAGGGCGCCTGGGGGGCTCAGTCATTAAGCGTCTGCCTTCGGCTCAGGTCGTGATCCCGGGGTCCTGGGATCGAGCCCCACATCGGGCTCCCTGCTCAGCAGGAAGCCTGCTTCTCCCTCTTCTACTTGTGTTCCCTCTCTCACTATGTCTCTCTCTGTCAAATAAATAAATAAAATCTTTAAAAAAAAAAAAAAAAGAAAGAAAACCCCACCTAATGCAGCTTTTTTGCTTTTGTTTCCTTTATTTTAAATAACTCAGCACCAGGAAGAACAGTACCTGAGGAACTAATTAATCCCAATCTGTTTTGCTCTGGTGGCCAAGGGAGACTCAAAAACAGTTTAAATTTTTCAAGTGAGAATCTATCCTTAAAAAAAATAATACAGGTTCCCCGCTGACATAAAATACAGATAAGCAAAAAGAAGGCAATTTAAATTGAGTGCACTTCCATTAACCAGAGATAACCAGTTCACGTTTTGTTATATTTTACAGTAGCTTTCTTAATTCATACGTAAACTTCTAGTACCAACTGTTCCATAACTTAACAATACATTGTATCTCCTGGTCCATCCACTTACCAGCTACCTACTAAGCCACAGGACCTGCTGCAGAGAGGAGGTGGGTGCGTCAGAGAAAGCAATAAAGTGCTGAGTACATGCCTGGCATACAGCAAGTGCTTATGGGTAGAAGTTCGCACAGTATTATTGTTGTAAAATGTTTGGGTCATTAAATTGTCCTCAATTATGTCACTTTAAATAACTATCTTGGGCGCCTGGGTGGCTCAGGTGGTTAAGCGACTGCCTTCGGCTCAGGTCATGACCCCGGGGTCCTGGGATCGGGTCCCACATTGGGCTCCCTGCTTAGCAGGGAGCCTGCTTCTCCCTCTGACCCTCCCCCATCTTGTGCTCTCTCTCTCTCTCTCTCACTTGCTCTCTCTCAAATAAATAAATAAAATCTTTAAAAAATAAATAACTACCTGACTGACCCACATCCCGTTAAATGGAAGTACCGACCGCTCTTTAACTCATCTCCATCTCCTGTCATTACACACCTGCCTTCCCTCCAGCCTTCGCACAGAGCCATTTTCAGGCTTTGTGTTGATGTTTCTTGGCCATTACTGACAGTGTGTTTGTGCTCTCCTCCTTCCCTAGGCCTAATTTTCTAAATCTCATTCTATTTTACCTTCTTATTCATAATTATTTGTTCTTTCTATTGTTATTTACTTAGTATATTTATTATTTGTTATAATTGTTAATATAAATGTCCTCAGGAACCTCTGGAAAGAGGCAGTATACAAACTCTGTGACTTTGTGGAATGGTGCCTGAGGGTTTACATAAACCTAAACTCCTTGAAAAGAGGAGAGAAACACAAGGATGATCTTCTCACCCTATATCGGGCCTCTGGACGAATCATCATGGACATTCTTGCGTGCTGGCTCAACGGTCTCTTATATCCCACAGCTGAGACTGGCCGCTTCATCATCTGCTGATTCCTGGAAATGGACTGCAGTGGTTAAAGCCCTGGCTGGAGTGTGTTCCGCAGTCCCAGGATCATCCTGTGGAACCAGCTCTCAGAAGACACTGAGCCTATTTAACTAGAACCTGAACCTAGTAACTCCCTGGACTGAGGGCTGCCGTGCAAATGGGGCAGGAACTGCTTATATTTTCTGTTTGAGTCGCGTTCTGATTCAAATGTGAACATCATACAGCTCTTAAGCTGGAAGGGATCGGAGTCATCATCCGATTCTTAGACGGCAGGCGTGAAGCACAACTGTCAATATTCCCCATCCCCACATCCTTGGCAGACCCCAGACGTAGACTGGAAATCCTCCTCAGCGCTGCATCAGACTGCCATACAATATGACCTCTATCTAGGTACTGCCCCTCCTTTGGCCTAGCATGCTTCACTCGACAGCTGAGGAAGCGCAAATGCAGGAACTTGGGAAAGGTCATGAATTCACTGTGATAGTCCCCCAATTCCTACCATACCCCTTGGGCCAAGTCCAGCTTACCCACATTTTTCCCCGCCTCCCCACCTTAAAATCAATAGTGACTTACTCCAGTCTGGTTATAGGATGTAATTTCCAATGATCTTCCTCTTCATCAAAGAAGGATCTATTCATAATTTTACTTTTTTCTTCCAGAGGGATAAAGTTTTCTATAATAAGATGCCTGTAAGGGCACACACATGAGTGAACACAGGCGGACAAAGAAGACAGTTGGAGTACCGGCTAGCCTACACGTGGGGTCGTTAGATAAGAGTCAAGCCACTCAGCAAACACTTAGTGGGCAGGCACTGCGGGCCGACCACCAGGCAGAGAGTTGGGGTACAGACAGGAATGACACTTGGTCCCTGCCTGAGACAGAGAGGTAATGGTGTGCCCTCTTAGATATGTCAGGTGCCAACAGTGGGCTGCCCTAGGACTCTAGGGAGGTCACTTCTGCCCAAGGAGGAGCAGCTTGAGGAGAACGGACTGAAGAAAAGTGGCCATGCCTGGGCTGTACCAGAGTGAACATGTGCTAACTGAAGTGTCTCTTAGAGGACCACTGGTACTGCCAACCCAGTGCATTAACTTCCAAAATGCTGAAAACAGATTAGAAGTTAAACGGTCTTCTTCCCATGGATTGATGCCCAAGCTAGAAAACTTCCTACTCTAATCACCGGGACAAAGAGCAAGACTGAGTGGATTTCAGTCCCTTAGAGCACTGAGAATAAAGACCATTCCCGAGAAGAGTCTCAGTCTGAGAAGTGCTGGGGAACATGGCGAACAATGAAACTGGAACCCACTGGATTGTGTCTCTCCATGGTGACGACTGTCCCCTGCCACATCTCTGCATTCACGCTTTCGAAACCTCAGGACAGAACAATGCCAACAGGGTGTTAACGTGGGAAAGACACACAACAAACACCATGGACGTGTAGGGTACTGACCGTGAGAAAGAGGCTGACTCACTGTTTATTCAAAAGATATAAATAAGAGATATAACAATGAAAATGGCTTCCCTAGGGAAAAAATATTTCAGAGAGATGAAATTTTCTACTTATTTTATTTGAAACATTTAAGAAATTATTTTTATGACATATATTTGTTTTTATCTGATTTTAAAAGTCCTATTTACAGTAGGAAATGTGAAAAATAGAACTACATATAATTTCACTATCCAGAGATAGCTATTATTAATATTTTGACACATTTTGTTTTGATTTTTTTTCTAGGTGTACACACCTAGAAAGAGGACACATTTAATTATAAGGGCTCCTTCCAAATTTAAAACTTGGTCATTAAAAGAATCCCTCTGAAGAGTTCTTTAAAGAAAAATTCCAGCTAGGGGTGCCTGGCTGGTTCAATCTGTAGAGCATGAGACTCTTGATCTTGGGGTTGTGAGTGCAAGCCCCACATTGGGTGTAGAGATTACTTAAAAGAAAAAGAAAAGCAAAATCTCAGTGAATGTTGTAGAAGGACTGATAGAGAAAAACAGTATTTTGCAACCCCTAATGAAATAATAATTTCAGACAAATTATTGTTGGTTGAAACCATTAACTCAGGGGTTCTTAAGCCAGGCCACACGTTAATATTACTTACAGAGTTCTGAAAAATATCTTGCCCAGACCTCATGAGAGACCATGTGTTCACAGAACCAACAGGAGCAACAACTAGAATTTGTTAGAAATGTAAATTCTCAGGCTCCATCCCAGATGAACTGAATCAGACTCTCTGGTATGAGACCCAGCAATCTGTACTTAACATGCCCTTCAGATGATTTGGTGCCTGCTAAAGTTGAAGGACCAATAAGTCAAAATCTTTGGGGTGGGGCCTTTTTAAAACTCCTTATATGATTTCAGTGTGCAGCCAAGGTTGAGAACTAGTGCTTCAGAACTAGCTTTCAGTTAAGCTTTCAGTTAAATTCCAGACTGTGAGATATTTCTACAGGCTGTCCTGGCTTTTCAGTAAGTCAACTGCAAAAAAAAGTTTTTAAAAGGAGAAGGGATTGCTCCAGATTAAAATAAGCTGAAGAGAAATAATAACCAAATGCAATATGTGGTCTTTATATGGATATTAATATGAACAAACCCATAAAATTTGAATATGGGTAAGGCCTGAGATAATACTAAGAAACAACATTAGTTTTGTTAGGTGGAAAGATATCATTGTGTATACAAAAATCAATTGTAATTCCATACACTAGCAATAAACATTCCGAAAATAAAATTAAGAAAAACAATTCCATATACAATAGTAAAAAAACAACAACAACAACTTAGGTATACATTTAACAAAAGAAGTGCAAAGACTTGTCTATTGAAAACCACAAAACATTCTTGACAGAAATTAAAGATCTAAATAAATAAAAAGACATTCCATGTTCGTGGATCAAAACATTTAACTGTTAAGATGACAGTACTCTCCAAATGGATCTATAGATTCAACACAGTCCCTATCAAAATCCCAGCTGGCTTTTTCACAGAAATTGACAAGCTGATCTTAAAATGTATACAGAAATGTAAGAAACTCCAAATAGCCAAAAACAATCTTGAAAAAGAACAACAAAGTTGGAGGACTCATACTTCCTCATTTCAAGACTTACTACACAGCTATAGTAGTTAAGACAGTGTGGTATTGGCATAAAGACAAGCAAATAGATCAATGGAACAATATTGAGAGTTCAGAAATAAACCCTTCCATTTATGATCAACAAGGGTGCAAAGACAATGAGAGAAGACCCTTTCAACAAATGGTGCTGGGACAACTGGATATCCACATGCAAAAGAATGCACTTGGAACCCTACTACAGGCTATATACAAAAATTTACTCAAAATGAATCATAGACCTAAATGTGAGACCTCAAACTTTAAGACTCTAAGATGACCTAAGAGAATTGAAAACATAAGTCCATAATAAAACTTGTACACAAATGTTCACAGCAGTATTATTCAGATTAGCTAAAAAATAGAAACAACCCAAAGGTCTATCAACTGATGAATGGATACATAAAATGTGGTATAGTCATATGATACAATATTATTCAACCATAAAAAAAGAATGAAATATTGATATGTGCTACATGTATTACCCTTGAAAACACTATACTAAGTGAAAGAAGCCAGCCACCAATGGCCACATTATTCCATTATAAATTGATATGCAATATCCAGAATAGGAAAATTTAGATCCAATACCAAAAGTTTAAGCAACAAAAGAAAATATAGATAAATTGGACTATATCAGAATTAAAATCTTTTGTGCTACAAACAAAATACCATAAAGAAAGTGAAAAGAAAACCCACAGCATTAGAGAAGATATCTGCAAATCATATATCTGATAAGAGACTTGTCTCCAGAATATAGAAAGAACTCTTACAACTCAATAATAAAAAGACCCAATAAACTACCCAATTTTAAAATGGGCAGAGGATTTGAACAGACATTTCTCCAAAGAAGATATGCAAATGGTCAAAGAGCACATAAAAAGACATTCCATCATTAGTCATTAGAGAAATGCAAATCAAAACCACAATGAGACACTACTTCACACCCATTAGGATGGCTATAATAAAAAGGACAGACAGTTACAAGTGTCAACGGGATGTGGAAAAATTGGTGGTGGAAATGTAAAATGATACAGCCATTCTGGAAAACAGTTTGGCAATTCCTCCAAAAGTCAAACACAGAGTTACCATAAGACCTAAGCAATTCCACTCCTAGGTATCCCAGAGAAATGAAAACACATTCATCTAAAAACTTGTACCTGAATGTTCATAGCAGCATTATCCATAATAGCCAAGGACTGGAAACAACCCAAATGTCCATCAACTGATAAATGAATAAAATGTGTGGTATATCCATAAAATGCAGTATCATTCAGCCATAAAAAAGAATGAAGTCCTGACATGTTACAGCATGGATGATCCTTGGAAGCATCATATTAAGTGAAAGAAACCAGTCACAGAGGGCCACATATTATAAGATTCCATTTATATGAAATGTCCAGAACAGACAAATTTACAGAGACAGAAAGTAGGTTAGTAGGTACTTAGGGCTAAGGGTGGCGGGTAATAAGGAATGACTGCTAACTAGTACAGGGTTTCCTTGCGGCGGGGGCAGGGAGACACAAAAAATGTCCTAAAATCAGATTGTAGTAGCAGCGCCTGGGTGGCTCAGTCAGTTAAACCTCTGCCTTCAGCTCAGGTCATGATTCCAGGGTCCTGAGATCAAGTCCTGCATTGAGCTCCTTGCTCAGCAGGGAGCCTGCTTCTCCTTCCCTCTGCCTGCCACTCCCCCTGCTTGTGCTCTTGTGCTCTCTCTGTCAAATAAATAAAATCTTTAAAAAAATAAAAAATAAAAAATAATTAAAAAAAAAATCAGATTGTGGTGATGGTTTTATAACCCTGTAAATACATATTTTTAAAACTGACTTGTATACTTTATTTATTTATTTATTTATTCATTTAGGGGGCAGGGAGAGGCAGAGGGAGAAAGAATCTTAAGCAGGCTCCATGCCCAATGGGGAGCCTGACACAGGGCTCGAGCTCACAACCCTGAGATTATGACCTGAGCCGAAAGCAAGAGTTGGATGCTTAACCAACTGAGCCACCCAGGTGCCCACAGACTTGTATACTAATTTAAATAGGTGAATTGTGGGGCACCTGGGTGGCTCAGTCGTTAAGCGTCTGCCTTCGGCTCAGTTCATGATCCCAGGGTCCTGGGATCGAGCCCCACATCGGGCTCCCTGCTCCACAGGAAGCCTGCTTCTCCCTCTCCCACTCCCCCTGCTTGTGTTCCCTCTCTCGCTGACTCTGTCTGAAATGGATGAATAAAATCTTTAAAAAAATAAAAAAATAAATAAAAATAAATAAATAGGTGAATTGTATGGTATGTAAATTATACCTCAGTAAAGCACGTTTTAAAACAGCATTATGATCATGTATGTAAGTATGCAGGAATGAGATAACATGACGTTAACATTACATGAGATTTGGGTGCCTGGGTGGCTCAGTCGTTAAGCGTCTGCCTTCGGCTCAGGTCATGATCCCAGGGTCCTGGGATCGAGCCCCACATCGGGCTTCCTGCTCAGCGGGAAGCCTGCTTCTCCCTCTCCCACTCCCCCTGCTTGTGTTCCCTCTCTCGCTGTGTCTCTCTCTCTCTGTCAAATAAATAAATAAAATATTTAAAAAAAAAAAACAAAAACATTACATGAGATTTTAGAATATTTCTATGAAAGATAAATGACAAAAGGTTGTTTATCAGTGAATCTGGGTGGTGGGCATTTGGATGTTCATTATACCATTCAGAAAATTCTAGTTAATAATAGATTCCCTCTTATCAATAGAGGCTGGAGCCTTTAAAAACTTCAAGCAGGTAGGGTGGAAGGAAATTTGGAGATCATCTGGTGAAGTCATTCACCTAACAGATGGGACCCAGAGACAGAAAGTGACTTTCTCAAGAATAAACAAAAAACAGACAAGGTGGGGAGTAGGCAGGGGCCCTGTCTTTAGAGACCTGTTTCTTACTCAACAAACAACCACCTGGCAAGCGGCTGGCGGTGCCATGAAAGGTCCAGAACTTACTTGAGTTTCAGCTCCCTTGTGAGCTCGTTCTGAGTCTGTTCCAGCTCCTGACGCTCCTTGATGTGCTCTTCTTGGAGGTCATGGATCTCTGCCTTCACCGCCTGAAGCTTGGAGAAGAGCTGGAACCGAGGGGAAAGGCAGGTGAGGAGGGGAGCCCTCCAAACAACAGAGTTCTTCCCTTCCCCCAAGTCTCAAGACACCTCTGCCTGGCCTCGTTCCTTTATACCTTCTTGAGTTTTTTGGTCTTGATGTCCACCTCTTGCTGCAATGAGCTGTACGTCTCTTTAAGTTCCAAGGTCTCCTCATCTCTGTTTTCCATCTGTTGCTGGATCTCTCTTTCTCGACGTTTCTGAGCAACATCACATAATTCATCAGCTTGCCTAGAGACAATGTCTATACAAGGATACAGAGCTGGGTGCTCCAGACCAAAGTCTCCCACTAGGAAGGGGCTGAACACCTTGTTTTCATTCCCTCTGAAGAATCTAACACAAGAGATATTTGCTCTGTAGCTTTGGTGCACCTTATCCCACCCTGTTCTCAAAAGGGAATGAAAAGTTACCTGCTCTGCAATTTCCTGCCGTTTCTGCTCCAGGATTTTCTGTTGTTCATTCGTATGATCTACTATATTTTTTCCTCCAACAAGCAGCTTACTCTCCATGGCCTGAGTGAGAAAAAAGTAGAATCCATCTCGTGAATGATCTCCCTCAGAACATATCTCCTCATAGGGAAGCCTGTAAAACATAATGAGCTCAGGACTGAGCCAAAGGAGTGAACTCTGGGGGAAAACAGACTGTGCACAGCAGTGTCCTTACCATCACCAGGGTGGGGCTGAGGTGGCCCCACTGGGGCTTTACCTTAGAAACACTGAAGATACAGCTGCCCCAGCCATATAGGAATTTCAGCTCTCTTAAAAAAAAAATTTTTTTTGTTTTGTTTGTATGTACAAAGTATTGACCCTACTTAAAACATATTGAGTACCTCCATGTGCTAGGTACTAGGAATGCAACTGAATATGAACCACAAAGCTGAAGACTCCGCTGTGGCCCACAGACAAATAAGCAGGCTCTTACGCTACGGAGTCAGCCACCATCGTAAGGAAAAGACAGAGAAATAATGGGAGAGGCATACGGGAGGGGAGGATTCAGGCTTTTGGAGGGAATCAAGGAAAGCTTCCTGTCTCCAGAGTGCTGAAGTAAAAATAGGAATTAGCTAAGAAAAAAAAAAAAAAAGAAATGCAGCGGTGCCTGGGTGGCTCAGCCGGTTAAGCGTTCGACTCATGATGTCGGCGCAGGTCATGATCTCGGGGTCGTGAGACTGAGCCCCGCATCAGGCTCAGCGCTGAGTGTGCAGTCTACTTGAGATTCTCTCTCTCCTTCTCCCTCCGCCCCTCCCCCTGCTCACACAAGCCCTCCCGCTCTCTCTCAAATAAATAAATAAATAAAATCTTAAAAGAAAAAAACATCGTGTGTGAGAGGGTAGGATAGGAAGTGGTGATACATGAAGGTGGCAAAGGAATCAGGGGTCAGTTCAAAAACATCAAAGCCCTGTTAAGGGAAACTAAAGTTGATCTGAGAACCGCAGGAATCGCACTGGCTGTTCTTTGAGCATAAGGGTACACAGTCAGATTTGTGTTTTAGAAACATTCTTCACCCACCACAGGAAGGATGACTGGACAAGGGCAGGCCGGGCAGAAGGAGACCAGCCAGGAGGCTGTTTTGAGGATTCAGGCCTGGGCTAGGGCAGTAATGGCGGGGCAGAGCAAAGTGGATGGGTCCAAGAGATCCGATCCGATGGCGCAGGATTCAGAGGCCTTGGGACTGACTGGGCGGTAAGGGAGAGGGAGGCACGGCTAGCAGGGATAACGCCTAGGGCTCTGGCTTGACTGCAAAAAGGAAGGCAGGAAAAAAAAGAAAGAAAGAAAAGAAAAGGAAGGCAGGAACAGGTTCTGGGTGGCCATGGCCATCCCTGGAAATGGTCCAGTAGGCAGAAACTATCAGGCTTGAATGTTAGGAGACAGCTCTGGGCTGGCTGTAATAGATGGGACACCTTGAGCATTTAGATGGTGGCTAAAGCCATGGGAATGATTTGCACCTGAAAAGCACAGAATCCAAAAA
This sequence comes from Phoca vitulina, assembly GCF_004348235.1. Lineage (NCBI taxonomy): Eukaryota > Metazoa > Chordata > Mammalia > Carnivora > Phocidae > Phoca > Phoca vitulina. The sequence goes on along the minus strand of NW_022589725.1, from coordinate 14,377,799 downwards.
CTCCACGACCTTGTTTTTAAGAAACTTATGAACATTAATAGTAGCCCTCTGCTGCCATCTTTCAGTGAGCCCTTAGGCCCATTTCCTCTTCTCTCAAAATGAAGTGGTTGGACTGGATTACTAACCACCCTTCCCCCCCCACACACACACACACACTCCTTCCAGCTGTAAAATACTTTTGTCCTATGATTTTACAGCATCCGAGATTTTGAGAGACAGAAGTAATATCATTCTCCCATAAACAAAACTTCTAAGAGATTCAGTGACCTTGAGGTAATATTGAGTCTTGCCACACCTGGCCTCTGAGAGTTGCCCAAATAACCCAGGTCGTTTAGAGAGTCTAGGTGTTCCTGGGCTTGAATAATAGATGTGATCCTAAAAACCAGCATGCACATCACACAGGGGCACACTCTGTTACACTTTAAGTGCAGGAATGTGGAGGGGTGAAGTGGCGTCTGACATTCAGGAATCCCAGAGTAAGCCCCTCCCTGAAACAAAGTGACGTCCTAACTGTGTTGTATAGGACTCCATTTTCACCTCAGGTCTTGAAAGCTCTGGAACGGACCCCTGCCTCTGAAGTAAAACAGAACCCAGCTCTGTGAAAGGGCTACCATGAAGCCAGAGATAAAGCACAGCTTCATACAGTGGGGAAAGCGGAGGCGAGAAAGCGATGACTGGTCATTTTTAAATTAATAAACAAGGATACATTTGAGCATCGAAATCAGTTTTCATAAATTCACTAAGAAAGAACTCAACACCTCAGAGCCGTTCTGGCTGGTGGGCAGGGATCCGATTGCCAGGGCTAGCCCTGTCCTCTCCTCCGCCAGTAAAGGCCTGTGGCAGCCCAGAGTCCAGGCACCTGATGGGATAGTACACTGGCACCAGAAAGAAAATACATAGGAGTCTCCACGCTCTAGAATGCTAGTCAGCCACTGACTCACAGGGGTTGGAGGCTGAGGGAGGGGGCTGACTACAAGGGAGCATTTGTGGGCAATGGAACTATTCTGTATCTTGTACGGTCGGGGCACTGCATATTAAAACCACAATGAGGGGCACCTGGGTGGCTCAGTCGGTTAAGCATCCGACTCTTGATCTCAGCTCAGGTCTTGATCTCAGGGTCATGAGTTCAAGCCCTGAGTTGGGCTCCACGCTAAACATGGAGCCTACTTAAAAACAAACAAACAAACAAACAAAAAAATCCCACAATGAGATACCATTTTATATACATCAGACATATGATAATTAAATCGGATAGTCATAAGCGCTGGTAAGGACGAGGAGCAACCAGAGTTCATATGTGCGGGTAGAAGCTTCACTTCATATGGCCACCTCCGAAAACAACTTGTTATTATCTAGTAAAATTGGGGCTGCACATACCCGAGGACCTAATGGCGCCAGGTAAGAAATTCTTGCTCATCCGTGTTCTCCTGGAGCCAAGTACAAAAACGTACATAGCAAAAAATGGAAACAACCCACTATCAGGAGAATGGAATACCACTCACTTCTCAGAGCAGTAATAAAGAATGAACCACAGCTACAAGCATCAACCTAGACAAATCTCATTACATAAGATTGGGCAAGTAAAAGCAAACTGCAGCAGTGGGATTCCATTTATATAAAGGTACAAAATTATGTGGAACTATCTTTTTTTAGAGGTATATACGTATATGAGAAAACTGTAAAGAAAACTCAGGAAACAATAAACACCAAATTCAAAACAAGGGTTAGCTCTGGGGGAGGAGGACACAAAGCTTGTAAAGATATGGATTATGTTCTATTTCTCACACTGGCTGTGGGGCCCTTGGGTGTCCGTTTTATTGCTGCTTTTCATACCTTGCACATATGTAATAATTATTCTTCCTATGAGTTCAATATAAACTTGAAGAAATGGTTTTTATTTCAATTCAACAAATGTTTACTGGACACTAGATCCCATGGGGCTGTTGGGAATGTAAAACTGAAAAGGACATCATCCATCATATCATTTTTTGGATAAAATGGAAAGCACTGAGAGAACAAAGGCCCAAGGAAGGCTGTGGTACCTTGATTTTGGCGCCCAGCATCTCGGCAGCGTCCTTCTCCCGCCGCAGGTCCTCCATCTTCTTCTCTTTCTCCTTCAGCAACCTCATCTTCTCCTCTGCAACCAAGCTGTGGTCCTCTACAATGGCCCGCTTCTCAATCTCCAGTTTTTCTTGCTGTTCCCGCCAGTAATCATCCTTATCATCCCCTTCCTCCTCACCCTCTTCTCCCTCCTCCTCCTCCTCCTCCCCGCCCCCACCACTGCCACCACCTTCCCTCCGCTTCTCTCGCCTCTTCCTCCTGCCAATGGACCGTTTTTCCAGCTGGGCCTTGAGCCGAGCAATCTCTTCCTGGAATTCTCGAAGGAGGGCATCTTTAGGGTCCTCGTTGACCCTTGGCTTGTTCTTAATGTTTTTGGCACGGTTGGCATATCTCAGAGTGGTCAGAGTCTCTTCTACATTGTACGAGGCAGGTCCCACGTTGGCTACCATCACAGTTTTAGCATTGCCACCAAGAGAATCTTGGAGGAGCCTGGTCAGCTTTGAGTCCCGATATGGAATGTGAGTGCTTTTGCCATCCACCAGGGCAGAGATGACGTTACCTAAGGCTGAAAGGGACAGGTTGATCTTGGTGGCCTCCTTCAGTCTTTCTCCTTGTGCACCGGTCTTGGCTTGCCGTTCGCTGCCAGCAAGATCCACAAGGTTCAATTTCCCTACACGGATATGGTTTTCTCCATCAAGGCCCACCTCACTGCACTCAATGGTGATTACAAAAATTGCATGAGAGCGTGAGCTGTGCTCGTTCATGTTGGTAGCGCCGACAGAGCGGTTCTGGTTCCCCACGTTCATCACATGCTCTATTTCCTTCACGCTCTTGGTGACAAAAGAAGACAGGTCTTTCACGTACACGCCAGTGTCAGGCCTCTCTTTGAGCTCTAGCCTTTTGGTCTGATCCTTTGAGAGCAGATCTCGGATCTCCTCCTGGTAGATCTCCAAGTAAGAAGCCCTGACCAGGTACTGTTGATTCTGGGATCGAGAGATATGGGTGAAGATGTGGTCAAATGAGTTAGGGATGACCCCTCTTTTCTCAGGATCACCACGGACTCCTTCCATCGTGTAGGTTTTCCCAGTCCCGGTTTGTCCATAGGCAAAAATTGTCCCATTGAAACCCTGCAAGACGGAGTCCACGAGCGGTCGGAATGTCTCATCATAGAGTTCAAACTGCTTGGCATTCCAGTCATAGACTGCATCAAAGGTGAAGGTCTTGGGCATTTCATGGGCCACTCCTCTGGGGTTCTTCACCGACACCTGCCCCAGCTTCACGTCCACGTCCACCACCTTATCATATGAAGCAGCCTTTTCCTTGCCATTCATGGGCCGACAGCGAACCACCACCCTGACTGACTCCGAGCTTTTTAACTTTGACATGATGAACTCTGACCGGGTCAACCTTGAGGGCTGTGAATCCAAAATGTCTCAGGATGCTAAGGTCCTAGAAAAAAAGCAAAAGTAAATAAGGACAGTACAGTTGTCACTGAAGGCTGCTCAATAGCACCTGACACACCCATGTCACCTTCTGATGGCTACATTAAATAACTGTAATGCACGCTATACCTCTTCATAGGATCTTAACGAGCTTCAGTGGGAACAGTACAACCTTTAGTCTCCCAGTAGTGTGAACGAGCCTGTCTTCCCTCTGACTGATACTTTATCTTATACCCCAGGTTGCAGCAGCTAGAAACCTTTTAAAAGCCTGGATAATCTTCTGTCCTGTTGAACTACTAAAACCTCTGCAGAGAGCAATTTGGAACTATCTATCAATACCTTTTGACGTAGCAGTTGTATTTCTAAGAACTTATCCCACAGATACAAGGATATTCGTTGTGGCATCATTTGTGGTAGCAACAGACTGAGGAGGCTGATGGAATAAATTAAATATATATGTAATAACACATATACAGCAGTTACTGAAAAGAACGTGCTAATCTAAATGTAACTCCATACTGAGATGCAGTGCTAAGTGAAAAAAGTAGATGAGGAACCGTGTGTATAGTACAGTTAACACGGTGTGTAAGCAGGTGGATATATGCACTCATGTTTATGTTTGATATGCAAAACAATATTCTTAGAAGTATGCATATCAAAGTGGTAACAGTGGCAGCCTCAGCAGGGGAACTGTGGGCCTAGAGGACTCTCAGGTCAAGAGAGAGAGAAAAAACTTCACTTCATGCTCGTCTGTACTGTTTGAATTTCCTATCTTGTGCCAATAATACTCTTCCATTCTAAAATCATAAACTATGGCTTATGCAAAACGTATGCAAATAAATGAGGATGTGGTGTAATACATTACATAGAAAGCACTTATTCAACCAACAGATTGAATACAATTTGAATGCAAATAAAAAAATAGGTGTTAAAATTTTTTTTTAAATAGGAGCGCCTGGGTGGTGCAGTAGGTTAAGTGACTGACTCTTGGGTTCAGCTCAGGTTGTGATCTCAGGGTCGTGAGATCAAGCCTCACGTGGGGCTCCATGTTCAGCACGGAGTCTGCTTGAGACTCTCTCTCTTCTCCCTCTGCCCCTCCCCACCTCTAAAATAAACAAATAAACCTTTAAAAAAAATTTTTTTTAAGTAAAAACAAAAAAGAGAACTTCATTTGGTGCCAGAAAACTCAGGGAGCAGAAGAAAGGATGATTAAATGGGTCCTTTGGGAAGGGGTAGCAAGCAAGCAGATCAGAGTGAAGAAGTACATACGAGGACCCCAAATTCCTAAAAACCTCAATGTGGGGTGGTTTTGGCTTTTCTTTTTTTTTTTTTTTTTTTTTTTTAAAGATTTTATTTATTTATTTGAGAGAGAGAGACACAGCGAGAGAGGGAACACAAGCAGGGGGAGTGGGAGAGGGAGAAGCAGGCTTCCTGCCGAGCAGGGAGCCCGATGCGGGGCTCGATCCCAGGACCCTGGGATCATGACCTGAGCCGAAGGCAGACGCTTAACGACTGAGCCACCCAGGCGCCCCGGCTTTTCTTTTAAGTAGGTGATTCTCCTGCTTCTTGATTCAGTGACCTCTTCAGTGATAGGTCCCTGTCCCTCACATGTTCTCCAGCCGCCCAGGTCCCTGCCCACAAGGCAAGTATTATTAGATTTTTAATCTTCCTGAGCTAGTTTATGCATAGCAAGCAAATATGTAATAATACATACTTACCCCCCCTTTTTTAACGCAAGTGTAGAATGTTATACACAGTAATAACACAGTGTCCTGCACCTTGCTTTTCCTCACTAAACCACATATCTTGGCATTTGTTCCCTCAATAAATATACAGCTGCCTTATTCTTTATGACAGCAGCAAAATATCCCACTGCATGGAAGCGTCATAATTTATTTAACCACAATCCCAGCACTTAAGCTGTTTCTGATATTTTACTGTGAAAAAACTAGGCCCACATCCTTTCACGTGTGGGAAAGTGTATCTGTAAGATAAATTTCTAAAACTGTACTGCTGGCTCACAGGATATATGCATATGTAATTTTAATAGACACTTAGGACAGTGCTAACAATTTCTTTTTAGTTGTGAGGGTGACCTATTCCCTGCCAACAAAGGAGCGGGAGAACATGAGGCAGTGGTGGGCCAGTCTATGGCTTATGGACTGGACGTTAATAAATATAGAGTCAATATGTTCTCCCATTAAGCTTTTATAAAAAATTCTGCTGCTGCTAAGTACATGGAAACATGAAAAGTTATTTTTTATACTTTCTAGTCATTACATGTAATAAAATAATGTCTAGAATGAAGAGCTAGAAGGCCTCTAACCCATTTTCTATAAAATTGGTAAAACAGGGATAATTCTCCTTCTTTATGGATGATTGTGAGACTAAGGGGTACTTACAAAGGTGGAAGTACGTCATGAACTAACATAAAGCTGGATTAAAATAAACTGATGCAGATTCATCCAAAACCCTCGTCAAAGGGTCATTCCAGAGATTACTGGTGAGCCCTAACTTTTATACTCTTGTTCAGTTTGGAGTCGTCACCCTAAAAAAAAAAATCAGATTAAACTAATCAATGTTCAATTAGTAGTGAAGCTCAAGGGGCACCTGGGTGGCTCAGTCGGTGAAGCTTCTGCCTTCAACTCAGGTCATGATCCCAGGGTCCTGGGATCGAGCCTCGCATCAGGCTCCCTGCTCAGCCTGCTTCTGCCTCTCCCTCTACTGCTCCGCCTATTTGTTGTGCTCGTTCACTCTCTCTCTCTCTCAAATAAATAAATAAAATCTTAAAAACAAAAAAAAAGTGAAGCTCAACCCATTTAAGGAAAACCATGTAAAAGACAGTCCCTCCCTCATTCCCCACCTTCTATGTGCTACTACAGTTTTGCCTAATGAGAAGAAAGAACTAGATGTTAGAATGGCCAGTCTGCTTACTGCGTCTCCCTCTCTCTTCCAGGGCAATGGCCCCCAAGCTACCACTGCACCCGTTACCGGTGCGGGTCTCTACCTCCATGTCAGCAGAGACCTGCAAAAGCTGTCCAGGTGCAAGCTCAAACCCCCGCCCCCTGCGCCTCCTGTGGGGAAGCCTCTGCTGCAGCTCGTGGGATGGTTTACACAAGGTCCTAGACTCGGAGTAAGAAACGTAAGGGGTGGGGGTGGGGAGGCGCCTGGCTGGCTCAGCCAGTGAAGCCTGCAACTCTCTTGATCTCGGGGTCATGAGTTCGAGCCCCACATTGGATGATTACTTAAATAAAACTTAAAAAAAAAAAAACCACAACAACAATAACGTGGGGGGTTAAGTGGAGAATGCGTCAGTGGAGAGACCAATTTTTCTGCATTGCATATCCCTGAAGAGGCAGAGCCGTCCAGCTTTTACCTATCAAAACAATGTGGCCCCAAGCTTGTTTAAAAAAAAAAAAGCCTGCGGCAGGGTGACCTTGATGTTCAGCTGCTTGTGTTAGAGCACCGTCTATTTTTTGAGCGCTCCAAAACAATAAAAACAAAGGAATGATAATGGCCTACAATGTTTAAAATGTTTTAAAAAGAAGGAATTCCCAAAGCCTGCATCCCCTTAATTAAATCTCAACTCAGAACACAGAACACCATTTCTTTTCAGAACCCACTGAGCTCGACTGAACTAGTCATGTATTATTAACGTAGTACTTCAGGAAGATGGGCTAATTTAATTTCCTGCCACCAGGGCTTAAAAACTTGCTCTGGGTCCTCCTCAAAGGAGAGGGTTTTCTTGGAAGGATGCCCTGACACTCTTTCTTTACTTTATTACCTTCCTTACTCTCCTTCTAGCCGGTCTAATTACAGTGATAAATCTTTAAAGGAACTCACAGCATTGCCAGGAAAGAAGCAACCACAGGTCAGCAGCTCGTCACCTTCATCCTGAATACCTTTTCTGTTAGAACTTGTCATTCTAACATTAACAACCACAGTTTGAATGGCCACTACACATGAAAAACTGAGTTTCTCCCCCAACTTCTTTTGTCCACTGAGGAAGTCAGTTACACATTTCTCATGGCAATGACTCTCTTCCAGATCGTTCTCCAGCTCTTCTATTTGGATTAATGCACCCTCACCTTTGCTAGTTGTCACGGAGTCTTACCTCAAATTATAGAACTAGGTGTGGATTGGATTCTCACTACGGGCTTCCTATAGAGATTCTAGGACAGAGGTCACAAACTGGTCACATTCTACCTGAAGCATTTTATTTGGACCATGTTATTTGTTAAAAAAAAAAAAAAAAGCCTCAGCAATTCCACTTCTATGTATGTGTATGTCCTAGTGAAAAACCTTTGCACATGTACACAAGGAGACATGGACAGGGATGCTTCCTGCAGCATGTTAAAATAGAAAAATGGGAAACAACCTACACATCTATTTTCAGGGGAACTGAAAATATAACATATGGTGTAATCATATAGACACCATACTATTCAGTAGGTAAAAGGAATGCATTAGAGCAGGGGTCAGCAAACTATAGCCCATGGGCCAAATCTAGCCCACAACCTGTTTTTTGTAAATAAAATTTTATTGGAACACAGCCGTACCCCCTTGTTTACATATTATGTATGGCTGCATTAGCTATAGAATAGCAGGGTTGAGTAGCTGTAACAGAGACAGGCTGGCTCACAAAACCTAAAATATTTACTGCCTGATCTTTTACAGAAAAAGTCTGCCAACCCCGAATCAGACTTATATATATTTACATGGATAAATAAACAAGTTGAGTGAAAGAGCAAGTGCAGAGCGATAATTATGATTAAAAATTTATAAAAATATGATGCTCATGGAGTTGCATTTATTTATATGTAAGTAGTAAAAAATGGGATAGAAAGATACACAACAACTTATGATAGCAGCTGCCCAAATTGGGCAGGGTGAGAGGTAGAGAATGGGATTAAAACTGGGAAGGATATTTCAATTTTATCTGTAATACTTTATCATTTCTCTTAAAAAAAAAAAAAAGCAGGGAGGGGCACTGGGCTGGCTCAGTTGGTGGAGTGAGCAACTCTTGATCTCAGGGGTTGTGAGTTAGAGCCCCACATTGGGAGTTAAGTATACTTAAAACAAAACAAAAAACAAAACAAAAATGGGAAATGAGGCTTGAGGAAAATAAGAGAAAATGTTAACAGCTGTAAATCCTGATTGTTTCTCATATTATTCTCTGAATGTTTAAAATCTTCTCAAAAAAAAACCCCCCAAAACCACCAATTTCACATTTAAAAAAAAAAAACAGGTCTTCTGCCTCTCTTGAAGAATGAGAGTATCTGACAGCCCCTGGCCTGTGCCCTAACTGGCAGCAATGGGAGCTGAGAAAGCTGCCTCTTTGGAGGACCTGACCTCTCCAATCCTCCCCAACCCCGCTCCCTACTGTCTCACTCCCAGCATGCTTTGCCCATTTGTACTTCCTGCCTGGCTCCTATAGGCATCTCTGTCTATAATCAAATTCACGTACACATGATCTGATTAGAAAGGCCTGCCATGCTAGCCCATCTTTTTAAATGACATTTACCAAGGTTCTGTAATAACACGGAAAATGTTTATCATAAATGAAAAAGCAGTTTACAAAACTGAATGCATGCAATCACAATTATATAAGACACATCAAAACATCAACAGTGGTCCACTTTGGGTGATGGGACTAGAGGTGATTTCCCCTGCTTCCTCAACATTCCTATATTTTCCGAATATACTTTAATGAGTATGTGGTATCTTCAAATGGGAAAAAAATAAAGGTCTGGCAATTTACCAGAAACAGGCCTGCAAGGAGGAGCAATCTGCGGGCACACAGAGTGCACACTAATGCATCTTTAATCAATGCATTCCAACGCAGTGTCTTCTGAGATCAGACCAGGCAACCACCTGCCAACTGCCTGGCCTGGAGTTCAAGGACTCAAGAGTATCTGGAAGACAGCTGAAGCCACAGATCACATGGGCTATCCGAAAAAACATGCAACTCTCAGGCAAGAAGATAAAGCAACTCCCTATTAAGCAGCCCAAAACAACTGCCCGTGCAAGTTTCTCTCAGGGGAAGCGGCTGCTTCTACTCTGTATCCACCTCAACACCATCAACACCACTCTCTCACAACCACTGCTAAGTGTTTTGAAGTACCAGGGCTCCTTGTTTGCAATCCCTGAACCACCCCAAGAGAGCAAGTCCAATTCTGGGCCTCTGGTTCTCATAATGGCCAGTGATCACAACGGGAGTTACACAATTTTCAAAGCAGGATTATTCAGCTCCTGTTGAAAAATAACATCACTGCCCTGCAGAACTTTTATTTATTTATTTTTTTAAGATTTTATTTATTTATTTGACAGAGAGAGACACAGTGAGAGAGGGAACACAAGCAGGAGAAAGGGAGAAGCAGGCTTCCCGTGGAGCAGGGAGCCCGATGTGGGGCTCGATCCCAGGACCCCGGGACCATGACCTGAGCCGAAGGCAGATGCTTAACGACTGAGCCACCCAGGCGCCCCGCTGCAGAACTTTTCAAAGGACACTGAATCTGTGTTGAGGGAACAGTTCTATATCTGCTTATATATGCATAAAATATATTTGAAGGGATATTCATGAGTCAGAAAACAACACTGGTTGCCTGTAGGGAAAGAGCTGTATGATGAGAGCCAAGAGTAGGAGGGAGACTTTGCACGTCTGCCCTTTAGATCTCTTGAGTTTTAAATCGTGGAAGTATATTGTGTGGTCAGAAAAATAAAATTAGGGGAAAAGGAGATGGAGAATTTTTGTGAAATTGATTAGTAAACTAATATCCAGGTGTTAAAACTCATTCTTTTCTTCTTTTCATCTATCTAGTTTCACTGGCCACCATGAATATAAGGTAATAAAAATGTTTTGGGATGCCTGGCTGGCTCAGTCGGTGGAGCGTGCAACTCTTGGTCTCAGGGTGGTGAGTCTGAGCCCCACGCTGGGTGTAGAGATTACTTATAAAAATAAATAAATAACTATTTTTTTTTAAAAAAAGGAAAAAAATGTTTTAATTGATGAACAAACGGCCCTAAGAGTAAAAGTACTTATCTCAACTTTCTGGTGAAGTGTCATAAAAGAGCTTCCATGAGGTCTGCGGTAATGGCATCTTTAACATTCTAATGTCATTGTAGCTTGTCATGTAGCTTCAGCCCTAAAGGCATTTAGCGCAAAGATGTCAAAATACCAGACTAATAAAATATAGTTTGTTGTTATTACAGGCAATGTTTATAGCCAGATAGTTGTACGAACTATCTAAAAACTTTTAAACTGTTCCTTATAGTACATATGAGAGCCACAGCTTCTCAAACTGGCATCGAGTAATCAAGAGTTGAGTAATCAATATCTTGAATCAATCAATCATTTCATTGAAATGTAATACTCAAAATGTTATAATCCCTTGAAACAGCAACTCCATTTCTTGGAATTATTTTAAGGATATCATTTAAGGGCATCAGTAACTGAATATATGTGCAAGATGTACATGTTTATAATTATTACAGTACCATCTCTGACCACCTAAATACTCATCAATAAAGGACTGGTTATAACACATCTCTATAATAGGAAATTATGCAGTCATTAAAATGGCAATACCCCTCCAGGTATTTACTTATAGGAAGATGTTCATGACATTTTGCTGATGCAGGCTACCAAACAGAAGAGTTATTATGATGTGATTTATGTTTACATGTGTATGTGCACATGTGCAGAGAAAGATGTGAGGGAAACAGTGTAAAGTCATGGTTAAAAGCATGAGCTTTAGTGTTCGACAGGGTTTGAATTTCTGCACAGCCACTTAGCTACAAAACCTTGAGAAAGTTACGTAAGTCATAGTTTCTTACCTAAAATGCAGTTAATAACACCTACCTTAAAGAACTGTTCTATGGGGCGCGTGGGTGGCTCAGTTGGTTAAGCGACTGCCTTCGGCTCAGGTCATGATCCTGGAGTCCCTGGATCGAGTCCCGCATCGGGCTCCCTGCTCAGCAGGGAGTCTGCTTCTCCCTCTGACCCTCCCCCCTCTCATGTGCTTGCTCTCTCTCATTCTCTCTCTCTCAAATAAATAAATAAAAAATCATTAAAAAAAAAAAAAAAGAACTGTTCTATGGATTACATAAAGTAATAAAATGTTCAATGCTTAGCTTAGTGCAAGATGTGTAATGAACACTCAGGGAATGCAAGCAACATTTATCTCGGAAGTGAGCTTGCAAGCGATTTTTTTTTGCTTTCTTTGGCCTTTTCAATAGGTGCATATATTTTGTTTCTTATAATCAAGTGGGAGGATGGCAATAAAGCTATTTCTTCTTTGGGGGAAAAAAGTCTAGCACCTTGATTTCAGGTTAAGTGTCTTAGGAAGACAGGCTACTTATCTGGGAAGAAACCTACAAAGGTCACATACAAGAAACGTGAACAAATAAATTCCTGCCCTGAATTCAAATTGGTGCCAGGCATGCCCTATCATTTGATAACCCAAACAGGCAAACAAAGAAAGCATTTATCTAGGGGGAAAAAGAGGGAAAGAAATCTTTTTTTTTTTTTTGTATCCAATTGTGAAGCATTCATAAAACACATTCATAAAAATATATTCAAATCTAGAGGATACTTCTCATTAGAATCAGTGTGGATCTGGGGTTTTGTTGTATTCGATAGTCACAACTCATAGTTTATCAAGAGTTTAACGTAGGGACACCTGGGTGGTTCAGTTGGTTAAGCATCTGCCTTTGGCTCAGGTCATGATCCCAGGGTCCTGAGATCGAGCCCCGCATCGGGCTCCTTGCTCAGCAGGGAGTCTGCTTCTCCCTCTCCTACTCCCCTTGCTTGTGTTCCCTCTCTCGCTGTCTCTCTCTCTCTGTCAAATAAATAAATAAAATCTTAAAAAAAAGAGATTTTTTTTTTTAAAAAGTTTAATGTATATTCCTCTTCTAATCCTCAAAATCACCTTAGGAGGCATAGGTATTAGCCTTATTTTAAAAATAAGAATGGGAGGTTCAGAGAAATTAATTTGCTCAAGGTCTCTCAGCAATTAAGTGGAACAGTCAGGATTCAAAACTAGGCTTATCTTATTTAAAGACCTAAATATGAACTTATTCTGAACACACACACATATGTATATGTACATGTATGTATCAATATATGCATAGATTAAAACAATTCAAGTTATATAGGTAAGTATACAGTAAACAAGTAATCTTCCTCCTACCCCTTGGGGAGATATGCAGTGCATATGCAAGCATTAATGTATCTGTATTGCTCTCCCACCTTTCTTTCTTTTTTTTTTAAACTCAAGCGTAAGTATACTATGTACATTCTCCATCTTACTTTATAGATCTTTGAGGCAATTTCTGCACCATCTCCCCTTTTAAACAGCTGCCCAGATGTCATGGTGTGGTTGCTTTATAACGTATTTGATGGGGCACCTGACTGGCTGAGTCAGTAGAGCATGCAAGTCTTGACCTCAGGGTCATGAGTTCTAACCCCACAGTGGGTATAGAGTTCACTTAAAAAAATAAAATAAGATAAACTTATAAAGTATTTGATTATTCAACTACTGAGGGATCTTCTCATGGTTTCTGGTCTTTTGCTACCGCAAACAATGCTGCAGTGAATATCCTGAGCGTACACTTGTAACTACAGGTAGGAGTAAGGAGCAGGATCCATTCCTAGAGGTGTAAAAGCTATACATGTTCCTTTTTTGACAGAGGGGGCCGTCTTACCCCACCCCCCGCCCCCCCGCTGTCTCACTAATTCCCCCACCACCAGTGCACCCTGTTGCCCACTCCAGCCCAACATACAGAACTTACGCTCTCAACCACCATGAGGCTACAAAGCGGGAAGAGCCTTCCTGCCAGGAACTTCTCATTGCATGTACTAATCCAGGAAAGAAACAAAGTTGTTTCCCTGCTAAAAATGTATACTCTGTTGATGTAAAACACTTAAATCAACCAAATACAACATTTGGCTCTTGATTGGGGCCCTTTTTGGATCTCAATTCATACGAATCAACTTATAAAATGTATGAGACAATCAAGGACATTTGAACACTGGATATTAGATGATGTTGAAGAATTATTACTTTTTTTAGGTATGAAAATGGTGTTCTTTAAATAAAGTTCTTACTTTTAGGCATACACACAAAAGTGTTTTCAGATAAAGTTATGTGCTGTCTGGGATCACAATAAACCAGAGTGGGGCGGGGTGGATGGGAGGTTATTGGTAGAACAAAAGTGCCATGTGCTGATAACTGCTGGAGGTGGGTAATGGGTTTATGCTTCATTGTACTATTCTATTTTTATGTACGGTTGGAATTTTCCAAAATGAAAAAAAAATGCCTTCTGACCAATGGCTTTTCTTTCTTTTTTTTTTTTTTTTTTCTACTTTTAAGAAATTCTTAATTGTGGGGGTGCCTAGGTAGCTCAGTCAGTTAAGTATCTGCCTTCACCTCAGGTCATGATCCCAGCGTCCTGGGATCAAGCCCTGGGTCAAGGTCCCCGCTCAGTGGGAGGCCTGCTTCTTCCTCTCCCTCTGCCTGCCGCTCCCCCTGCTTGTGTGCTCTCTCTCTGTCAAACAAATAAATAAAATCTTTAAAAAAAAAAAAAAAGAAAGAAAAGAAATTAATTGTGGTAAAAAAAAAAAAAACCACTTACATAAAATGTACCCTCTTAACCATTTTTAAGTGTACGCAGTTCAGTAGGTGTCAATTACATCCACATTGTTGTGTAACAGATCTCTAGAACTTTTTCATCTTGCCAAACTGAAACTCTATACCTATCAAACAAAAACTCCCCATTTTCCCCTTTCCCCAGCCCCTGGAAACCACCACTCCACCTCCGTGTTGTAGCATGTGACAAGACCGCCTTGTTTTTTAAGGCTAAATAATATCCTATTGTGCGGTATACGCCACATTTTTTTAATCCACTGATCTGTCCATGGACATTTGGACTACTTCCACCTCCTGGCTATTCTGAATAATGCTGCAGCGAACATGGGTGTGCTCAATGACTTTTTTTTTTTTTTTAAGATTTGTTTATTGGGGTGCCTGGCTGGCTCAGTCAGTTAAGCGTCTGCCTTCGGCTCAGGTCATGATCCCAGGGTCCTGGGATCGAGCCCCGCATCGGGCTCCCTGCTCAGCAGGGGCCTGCTTCTCCCTCTCCCACTCCCCCTGTTTGTGTTCCCTCTCTCGCTGTCTCTCTCTCTCTCTCTCAAATAAATAAATAAAATGTTTAAAAAAAAAAAAAGATTTGTTTATTTATTTGAGAGAGAGAGTGTGGTGCACAAGCAGAGGGAGGGGGAGAGGGAGAGAGCAAATCTCAAGCAGACCAGGACCCCCGAGATCGCGATCTGAGCTGAAATTAAGAGTCGGATGCTTAACCGATGGAGCCACCCAGGCGCCCCTCAATGACTTTTCATTTTAATCAGACTGCCTTTCAGCTGGGTAGAGAGCCACAGCAAAAAACTACATTTAAAAGAGGGAAGTGGCCTGGAATAAGGAGAGAGAGATTCAGGCACACCTGAGATTGAAACCCAGTCCTACCATCCCAGCTCTGGGGCTCCGCACAGGTTCCTTCACCGCTTGCAGCCTATCTGCTGTCTGTAAAATGGGAAGACCACCAATACCCTGCCTGCTGCTTGGGGCTGTGTGAGGATCAGAGACAAGCATTACAGTGCCTGGCCCGCAGGAGGTGCTTCTGCCCTGACCCAATTTAGAGGACAAAAGTCCTGAGACGGCGAGAGGGAAGTAACATGGCACACCAAGTTAATAAGTGGCAAAATACGCAGAAACCAGGTCTACCTGACTCCAAAGTTCATGGCCTTTTTTCCACACCAGCCCGAGATATCAGTCATCGGGTTGTCTCTTCACATTTTTTACCATTTCCAGGCATCACCTGTACTATTATTTACTCAAGGTTTTTCCTTAAGTCTACTTTCTTTTAACCCCAATTTTTTTCCCCAAGATTTTATTTATTCATTTGAGACACAGAGATACACACACAGAGAGAGAGAGAGAGCATGAGCAGGGGGGAGGCAAAGGGAGAGGGAGAAGGGGCTCCCGACTGAGCAGAGAGCCTAATGTGGGGCTTGATCCCAGGACCCTGGGATCATGACCTGAGCCAAAGGCAGACGCTTAACCATCTGAGCCACCCAGGCGCCGCTAACCCAAATTTATTTTTTAAAAGAAACTTTATATCACTGACATGAATAGAAAATCAGTATCACTTGCTGTAAATAGAAGGTAACTATGAAAATAAATACAAGGACACACAACAATGTTACTCAATTCTAGCTAGATTCTGCAGCTTCCCTAAGGGCTGAGGTCTGATCTCTCTTGGTTAGAAAGCCAGCTTAGCAAGTGTTAAGAAACAGATAGGAACCAAACAAATATTCTTCTAGACATACTTAGAAGAAGAAACAAATGAGCTTAAAAGGGAATAATGCTCGGCGCACCTGGGTGGGTGCAGTCGGTTAAGCGTCCATCCAACTCGGTTTTGCCTCAGGTCATGATCTAAGGGTCCTGAGATTGAGCCCTGCTTGGGCTCCGTGCTCCATGCCGAGCGTGGAGTCGGCTTAGAGTTTCTCTCTCCCTTTCCCTCTGCCCCTCCCTCCCCTCAAATAAATAAATAAATCTTTAAAAAAGGGGGGGGGAATAACGCTCACCATGCCATTCAATGTAATTTAGGATGTTGTATTTGAGTGCCACCGAAAATCTTCTCCTGTTCCACCTACTTTAACTCTGCAGAATCTAACCCCATCTAGATCCCCCAAATCAGAATCCCATTTTATCAAAATTTCTGGTGATTCATGTGTACATTAATGTTGGAGAGGCTCTTGCCTACATGTGCTACCTCTATAGTAAACAGTTCCCAAAGTCGATGAAGCAGAATTTCCTATAAATTACAGGATTTATTGCAGTAATATGACGAGGGAAATACTTTTTAAAAAACCCTCTCCAAAAGTCCACCAGTACTGTCATGGTTCACTGTCCAGTTCCACAATGGTATGCGTGCTCTCACAGCTCACACAGTGCACAAACCTGACAATGTATGTAGAGCATTTCTGGTTAATGTCACCAACAACAGCCTGTTCAGGGAATGGAGGGTTGAAATAGGCCCATGTTCTGGGTCTTAAACATTGGGAATTCTGTATCAAAAAGAAAAGTGGATTAAGGAGAAGCAGCAAAGAAGGCTGAGAAAAATTATTCAAAAATCCTTATGGTATGTGTCAATAAAGCTGGAGTTTTTAAAAATTATTTTAGAAGCTCCTAATAAAATTTTAAGAAGGAAATGTACACTTCTCCTTTAGAACTTTTTCAAGTTCTAACTTTCCCCAAAGCATTTATTTAGAATTGTTCTCTTATGAGGCTGAGAGAGAAGCAGAGATGTTCATTAGAGCACTATACGTGATTATAAAAAGCTGGAAACAAATGCCCAATGCTAGGGAGAGTTTACTATAAACATGGAAAACAGGGTCACGAAATGTTAAATGAACATTTCCAAATGGAAAATGAAAAGTCTGCTTTGAGTACATTTATCTAAAAATATACCTGCAAGTAGACAAGTGTGCTGAAATTGAGATAGGATACATTTTCACAGGTAATCCCTCCCCACCAAATTGTAATAATGTCTGCTTTTGCAACTTTATTTAGACACTGCCTTGTTAAAAACATTATTGAAGGAGGCTGCCTTTATAATTAAAATTTTTTAACAATTAAATCATCTTGTTTAAAGAAATTGTCAGAAATGCAGACAAAGGTTTATGCAAAAACAATCAAGATGTTCTCTGTAGCATTATTTATAATATTTAATATTGAAACTAGCCTAAATGACAACAATAGGGGAAACAGGTAACAATTGTACATCCAGGAGAAAAAATATATTTAGGATATATTTGCCTTTGGATAGTAAAATGTTACAGTGATTAGTTCTGGGTGGTAGGATTTAAAGTGAATCTTTTAAAGCATTTTTTTAAAGATTTTATTTTTAAGTGATCTCCATACCCAACATGGGGCTCAAACTCACAACCCCGAGATCAAGAGTTGCACGCTCCACTGACTGAGCCAGCCAGGCGTCCCAAAGTGAATCTTAATCTTTTTTTTTTTTTTTTAAGATTTTATTTATTTATTTGACAGAGAGAGAGAGACAGTGAGAGAGGGAACACAAGCAGGGGGAGTGGGAGAGGGAGAAGCAGGCTTCCCGCGGAGCAGAGAGCCGATGCGGGGCTCGATCTCAGGACCCTGGGATCATGACCTGAGCCGAAGGCTTAACGACTGAGCCACCCAGGCACCCCTCTTATTTAATCTTTTCAGGACTTTCCTCATTTTTCCTCAACAGAAATTCATTATTTTTATAATGAGGAAAAAAATTCTATTAAAAAATGCTGGGAAATACATAAATAATTAATTTAAAATGCTGGCAATTGAAGAAATAAGGAAGGAAAAACACGATATATTTCTTAGGCTAGAATCTGACTCGTTACTGCAGATCTTGCAAAACCAGTAACTATTTCCACCAAGAACTATCTTCTTGCGGTTATCTTAAGTAACCCAAAGTGATATTTCATCTCACGTGAATGGAATCTTTTGTGATTTACTAGCTAGATTTTTTTGCTTAGGTTATTGAAATGTGTTATAAAGTAATGATTACTGCAATCCACTATACTGCTGGAAACCATGCCATGAGCTTTTAGTTTCTATTTACTTTATTCCCACACAAAAGCCCCAAAGCAAGCAGTTCCTGGAACCACTGCTGAAGGTGATATGAAGGACCCCAGAGTAGGTAAGAGCATGTCATGTCTCAACTCCCAATAATCTCCTACAATTTCTAGTTCCCTTGGACCCGCTTCCATTTATACACCGTGTTCAAATATGACAAAATGCAAGTGCTGCAAATATCCTGCCAAAAACTTTAAAAATAAAACCACACCCACCACAATTATCACTGGGTGCTCTCTAATGCAAACCCTGATTTAAATAAATCAGCACACTAAAGATAGATCTGCCTGTGTGTGAAGAGCTCAACGCCTGCAGTGTGACAGTGAGGAGACACAATGTGTCACCATGACTAATTGAGCCTTAAACATGAACATGCCAAGGGCGCCTGGGTGGCTCAGTTGGTTAAGATACTGCCTTCGGCTCAGGTCATGATCTGGAGTCCCGGGATCGAGTCCCGCATCGGGCTCCCTGCTCGGCAGGGAGTCTGCTTCTCCCTCTGACCTTCCCCCCCTCTCATGTGCTCTCTCTCACTCTTTCAAATAAATGAATAAATAAAATCTTAAAAAAAAAAAAAAAATGAACATGCCGAGCTGCAGTGCAGATGTGTGACGCTGATAAGATGAGCTGATTGCAATCAATGATCTCTGGCTGCCAAGAAATACGCTCGAAAAGCCCCACCCTAGAAGGTCTGGGTGAAAGCCCAGCATGAAGTCACCAAGGAAGAAGAAAATACCACTCGACTCCACGCTCAGTCTTCCAGGCAGGGCTGGAAGAGCCTTAGAAGGCTGTCCCAGGTCCTTATTTTGTGTATACAGAAACTGAGGGCCAGAGAGGTTGAGTTACTTGCCCCAGATCACACAGCAAGTGGCAGAATTGCTACTAAAATTCTTGCCCCAACCGCCCAGATCCTACCTCTTTTCACACCAGAATTTCCTGTGATGGCACACCCCGACCAAGAAATCTTTCTAAGACTCTGGGGAGATCAGGAGATGTTGAAAGGAAAATAATGAGCTCACGGGGCAGAGAGGGAAAACTGAGGCACCACAAAACAATCCTTCACAGGCAGTCAGTGGGTGGTATGGGACTTGGGCTGCCCTCTTCTCAGCCGTACAGATGTTACCACCACCATCAAGAAACAGTGTAGGGCCGAATGACTCAGTACAAGCTCACAGTTCCTCCCCAAGTCAGCTGTTTTGGCCTTGAGTGTTGGACTGCTAAGAAGTGTGAGAGGTGGCTTATCTTATAAATTGGGTATCTGTGTACTGACTATCGGTCAAGTGATTGACATCCAGGTTCAGTTAAAATAGCTCAAGGGTTTTTACCCTGATTTCCTCAAACATTCTTTGAAGTCACTTTTTCATCAGCATTTGACATTGGTTACCCAGGAACAGAAGAGAAGGGCTCTCGACAACACAGCAGGGATATATTGCCCGCCTGAAAGATGAATGAGCTCAGTGGTAGAAGGCGCAATGGCCTCAGACTCAGCAGATCTGGGGAAGTTATTTTACTTTTGTGTGCCTCTACTTTCCCCTTCTGGAAAGTGGGATTCATAACAGTACCCATGTTCGGGGTTGCCTTGAGGACTAAATGAGACAACCTGTCTCAAGTACTTAATGACAGTGCTTGGCTCAAAAAACGGTAGCTATTCCTACTACTTTTATTATCATTATCATGGGCAAGGCCTAGTTTTGCCACTTACTACCAAATGAGTGCACCTGAAGCTTTAGCTTGCACAGGACACACCAGGGGGTCTTGGTAAAATGCAGCCTGGTGTATTAGATCTAGGCCCAGATTTCGAACAAGCTTCCAGGGGACATGGGTATTCTGTCACGCAAAACACACTCTGAGCAGCAAGGATCTACCTAACCCAGCACCTAGCAGGTGCTAACACTATGGACAAAAACAAATGACCTCTTAGCATCTCAATGCCTCATCTGTAAACTGAGGACAGTACATATTCCACGTGATCTCCACTGACAGGCATTAGTAAATAAGAATTCATAGGAAAGAGCATTCTGAACTGCTCTATAAGTGGAGGTGGTGGGATTATCAGTCTTACTATTCCTAGTATGGAACTTACAACATTGTAAAGCCTAAATTTACAAGAGCAATTATTAGCATATATGAAAAAAAGGCTTGAATTCTCTTGCTCAGAAGAGACACTCCATTTAAGGATCCTCTAGGAATTCTGGCAGAACACAACAGCTTTTCAAGGGATCCCCAAATCAAAAGCCCTGAAACTTTAGAAATGTCATTTGATGGCCAAGGAAAGAACCACTCTGGTAGGGAAACCGTGGCCACGTGAGGCACCGACAGTGAGCTTCACTAGTAATGATTCCATTCTCTCTCCCAGAGCTGGCCAGCCTCCTTCCAGCCTTCATCGGCCAAGATCTCGAGTCAGGACATCGACGCCAACAGCCTGAGACAGATGGGCACTGCCCTGGCAAAGCCCACGCCTGCCACTCCACAAGCTGGCCAAAAGCCAGAGTGTAAGAAAAGCAGGGCGTGTGGATGTCCAAGGTGGGGACTTCAATGAGACGCATCTGGCTGTCTTCCTGCAGCATAAGCTGGGATCTCTTCCCCAAGGACTACAAGGTATGATGTTTGTACCTTCTGCCCCTCCAGCAAGTTCTGAGTAAGCCATTGCTAATTCTTCCTCACAGGGCACCTTACCAAAAAATTCTTTCATCATTTTAGCGGCAGATGGCACCACCACCATCTACCTAACTGCTCAGGCCAAAAACCCAGGAGTCATCCTTGATTCCTTCGGCTCTTCTCCCAACCACATTCCTGCTGGTTCTGCCTCCAAAACACATCCCCAATTCACCCTCTTGTACTCATCTCCACTGCTACCCCTCTAGCAGGCCACCATCACCTCTCTACTGGCCTCCTAACTACCCTTCTGGCTGCCATGCTTATCCCCCTTAAAATTCATTGGTCACACAGAGGCCAAAGTGATTTAAAAAATAAAAAACAGGTTAAGTGTCTGCCTTCCGCTCAGATCAGATCCCAGGGTCCTGGGATCGAGTTGCTTTAGGCTCCCTGCTCAGCGGGGAGTCTGCTTCTCCCTTTCCCGCTGCCCCCCCCTCAGCTCATGCTCTCTCTCTCTCTCTCACACTCTCTCAAATAAATAAAAATCTTAAAAAAAAAAACAAAAAACAAAAAATAAACTATTGTCACTCCCCTTCTTAAAGCCTTCAATGGCTTCCCACGCTTTTAAAATCAAATCACAATCAGTTACTCTAGCCTACAAGCCCTGTATGATCTGAGACCTCACCCCTCCCCATCAGTCCACCTCTCCATTCTCCCTCTCCTTTCATCTCCAACTCACCTGCTCCAGCCACTCTGAGCCTTCTTTCAGTTCCCAGAACTTACCAAGTTTGTTCCCTCAGAGCCTTCACCCTTGCGGTTCCTTCGGCCACATTTCCACATGGCTGGCCCCTTCCGGCAGCAAATCTCCGCAAAATGTCATCACCTTAGGGGTGCCTGGTGGCTCAGTGAGTTAAGCGTCCGACTCTTGATTTGGGCTCAGGTCATGATCTCAGGATCCTGGGATCAAGCCCCATGTCAGGCTCCGTGCTCAGTGGGGAGTCGGCTTGGAAATTCTCTCTCCCTCTGCCCCTCCCCCTCTTCTGCGCGCTCTCTCTAAATTAAATAAATAAAAATCTTAAAAAAAAAAGTCACCCCCTAGGAGAGGGCTTCTCTGACCATCCAATCAAAGTAGCAGCACCCCAATCCCCATAAGAAGTTACTCTGACATCATTGTTTTAGTGTTTTCACAGTCCTTATTTCTATCCAAATTACCTGTTCATTTGTTGGTTTATTTCTGTTGCTGCCACTGGAATGTAAACTGCATGAAAGCAAGGACCTCATCTACCTCTTAACCATCATATCTCCAGGCTGGAACAGGGCCTGACACATATGAGATGCTCAGCAAATGCGGCATGAATAAAACTGAGGCAGCATGGAGCAAGAGCACTGAACTTGGAGCTGGAAGACCCAATGCCCAGGTGAAATGGGCGACTTACTAGCAGCACAGCTTCTCTTACCTCACGTCCCTTGACTGCAAAATGGGGATCTTAAATCTGCACCTTATCTTCCTCGCAGGGCTACTAATAATACCAAATGAGTGAAGGCACACTTAAACACTTTTGTAAATCACTAGGCACCGTACAGAGAGCACGTATTATTAACCAACGCAAGAGAAGGCTCTTTCTCAGGGACCCACACATCAGTTGTCAAAATGAAACTTCTAACTCAAGCACCCAACAGAAGCCTAGGGACACAAAAGAAGAGATGTGAACCAGCAGCTTTATCCTGCAGTAGGGGTAAACACAAGATAGGAATTCATTTAAAGAGTCAAATCATGGGGCGCCTGGGTGGCTCAGTCATTAAGCGTCTGCCTTCGGCTCAGGTCATGATCCCAGGGTCCTGGGATCGAGCCCCGCATCGGGCTCCCTGCTCCGCGGGAAGCCTGCTTCTCCCTCTCACACTCCCCTTGCTTGTGTTCCCTCTCTCGCTGTCTCTCTCTCTGTCAAATAAATAAATAAAATCTTTAAAAAAAAAAAAGTCAAATTATTTCCAAAGCCAGTAATACGCAAATTAAGTTTGGAGGCTCTTGAAATATATGGCGTGGGGACTGATTTCCACATCTTCTGTTGTGCTTGGCACAGAGGAATTTAGTGCACATTTACTGAACTGGGAGTTGGGCTACCAAACCTGACTTCCTACCATCAGCTTTCATCTTTCTTAGCAACCCAATCTGGCATGGCGTTGCAGGTTCCTGGAGCCACCCTGTAATAACACTAACATTCATGTTATACTGTGACAGCTACTGTTTTAAGCTTGTAGTGACCTTCTGAGGTTGACAAACCTGGTGCTATGAGCACATACTTTAATTTAGTCACTCACCAACCATAAATAGAATATAAAATATAGTATAGGTGCTATGTTAAGCCCTAATAATAATGGCTAACATTTATCAAACATGCCAGGCACTTTACATGTATTAGGCTCAAATGAATCCTCACAACAGCCATACATGGTAGATACTATTATTATCCCCATTTTACAGATGAGGAAGCCACAGCACAGAGATGAAGTCAATTGCCCAGTGGCATCTGGAGGTGGCAGAGGCAAGCTTTGAACCCAGACAGCCCGACTCCATAGCTTGCAATCAGAATTGCACAACAGCACTGAAAGGGCCTTCAGATGTCATTTAGCCCTCTTCTTTCGTTTTAAAGAGGAGGGGACTGAGGGACAGAGAAGCCCCCTTTTAAATATGCCAGCTCTTTTTTGAAGTCCACACTTTGGATGGTATCTATTTAAATGAAGCTTTATATAAGATCTTATTTCCTTGCCACTGGAGAAAAAAGGCTCTAGCCATAGCAGTTAGAAGAAACAAGAATACCCGGTGGCTTTGTAACAGCTATTGTTGAGAAAGCAGAGACATCAGGGTACAGGGGAGAAAATACAGGATTTACCTGGCAATGTGTCCAGCTCCACCATTTTATAGAGATAAGATTCTTAGGCAAGTCATTCGCTTTTCTGAGCCTCAGTCTCCTCGTCTGTGAAATGGGGATAACATCACCACCTACCTGGCAAAGTCTACGTGAAGATTAAGTGAGATAATGTACCGAAAAGTGCTTCTTAATCACATACTTGAAAATAGCGATTAAGCTTTAAGCACTTTCCAAAAGACATAAGACATACCCTTTGGCTCTGGAAGGGTCAACAAAGCCCACGTATTTGAAAATGAGACCATAACCTCAGTCATCTACATGAACTTGACCTCAGGGTTTCCACCACCAGGGCTACTTGTGCCGGTCCACATCACTTCCCCTGCTCCCAGCAGCATGGAGAAGGAAAACTGGGGGCGGTGGGATGTCAACAGCGAAAGGATACACATATGAGCTGGTGCTCTGCACACTTAAATCCCACCAGTCTTAAAGTCATCTCCTGGAAGCCTCGCCCAAACCACCCTATATGCCTCATAATAGCTTGTTGGACACTTACTATGTGCCAAGCTACCTGACATACCCTGTTTCATTGGCTTTCCGCAGTGGTTCATTAACTCATTTTACAGATAAAGAAAAGGCGCCTCAGAGATTAACTTGCCCAAGACAAGGCCACACAATTACTAAATGGAGATGCAGAGTCTCCAACTCAGACACTCTCGACTTGAAACTGGACTCTTGGTCCCCATGTCAGGGTGCCCTAAGAATTCTCCCTCTCCCCATTTAGGACACTTTCCACGTACACACCTCATCATCTTAACTACTCCGAGCAGCAAGTGTTAGGAGATCCCTGAACAGTCGACTGAAGCCTGACAGGGGAAGGGACTTGCCCAAGGTCACGCGGTGAGCCTGGGGCAGCGGCGAGGTTCGGACCCCAGGCTCTCGCTTCCCTGCCTCTCTCCAGAGCTGGGTCCCTGACCACCGCCGCAGACCCCTCCGGATGGACCCCGACCCCTCGCGGCCAGGTCTGACGGTCGGGCCGCACCTCCGCCCGAAGGACGAGGGGCGAGGCCGCCCGGACCGCTGGAGGATGCCCGGGAGGCAGGGCAGAGGATGCTCCCGCTCGCGAAGCAGCAGAGCCAGGCGGCGGCGCCCGCGCGGGCCTCCGGGCAGATCGCGGGCGGCGGACAGGATGGGCCTGCCCCGCGGGAGCCCCGGCCCCTCCCCGACTCACCTGCGGCGCGAGCCGACAGCTGGCGGCGGCGGCGGCGGCGGCGGCGGCGGCGGGGGCGGCGGCAAGCCCCGGGCTCAGCCATTCCCCGCTGCCCCGGATGGGGAGAGACGGCGGCCGCTCACTTCCTTAGCAACCCGGCTCAGCGACCCACTTCCTTAGCAACCGGTGTCAATTTCAATAACTTTATTGGAACACGAGCGGTGAACAGGGAAGCCCGCGGAGCGGAGCCTTGCCCGGCACGGTACTGGCGCTTAGTAGGTCCCCAACGCGCCTCAGTCCTTTCACCTACCCAAGAGGTGTGAGGCGAGCGCGTCGTGGCCTGCCCCCATCTGCCAGACTCTCGTGCCTCAGTTTCCCCATCTGTAAAATGGAACTCACTGCCTTGGTCGCGCCACGTGATTTCAGCCGCCGTTTGACCTTTCCTAAAGCGCTTTCACATTACCTGACTTAAGTCCCGAACTGCTACTGAGACTGCTCCCGTTTCGGGTCACTCAGTCACTCAAGCCAAAAAATTTAGGAATTATTCCTGTCTCTTCACTCTCTTTCACCCCCTCACCCACTCAGTCACTATATCTCTTAATCTACCTCTCAAATATTTCTCTCGTCTCTCCACATTTCTCCATCTTCAGTGCCACCATACCAGGCCAGGCCGGTCTCCCCTCACCTCTAGATTGCCTGAAATATCTGCTTCTACTCATGTCCAGCCCTGCCCTGCCAAGCCATTTTTCCCTGAGGCTGCCAGAATGATCACTTCAAAAGGTAAAACAAAACATGTCATGTTCCTAGCTTAACATCCTTTGATGGAATCTCACTGCTCTTAGAATCAAATCCAAAACCCTTATGGCTTCCTACAAAATTGCTGTTAAGTCTGTTCCAGCCACATTGGTCTCAGGCCAGGTTCTACTCGCCCCCATAAGAATCCATATGCTGGGGGCCCCAGGGTGACTCGACCTTAAGCTTCTCACTCTTGATCTCAGCTCGTCTTGATCTCAGGTTCATGAGTTCAAGCCCCATGTTCAGCTCCATGCTGGGTGTGGAGCCTTCTTAAAAAAAAAAGAATAAAATCCATATGCCATTCCCCACCAAACAGAAAGCTCCATGAGAGCAGAGTCTCGGTTTACCACTATAGCTGCCATGCCTAAAACCTTGCGTAGTCTATAGTAGTTGCTCAATAAATATGTGTTGAGTATTACATGAATGGATACCTGAGATGCTCTTCCTTACCCCACACCCTACTTTTGCCTATTCTAGCAGATATTGCTACTTGCTCCCCAGAACTTATTTCCTTCCTCCTGAACACACAACTAGACTACACTTCTCAGCCTTCCTTGCACTTAAGACCAATTTCTGGCCAATTGAGTATGATGTGTACATTCTCAGGCCTGGCCCATAAAAACTTCCCATACACTGGTTCACACTTTCTCTGCTTTCAAGTGAAGGACTCCATTGTACACCTGAAACTAACATAACATTGTATGTTAACTAACTGGAATTAAAATAAAAACTTAAAAAAAGCGAAGGACTCCAAGGCCTTAGGAGATCAATAAGACACCCCTTAAAGGACAGCTGGCCAGGAAGCCAGCCAACTTCCATCATTTAAGATGGACAAGAAAAGAAACTTTTGTTGGATTCAGTGATTGAGATGTGGAGGCTTTTTGTCACAGTAGTTAGCTGATCCCAGCTAAGAAACCTAACTCTGACTCATCCTTTGGGCCCCAGTTTACTTCCCTTCTCCTATTAACCTACCCTACTATCGTACCCATTATTCAATATAGTTAAGTCAGTAAATCATGTTTACCCTATAATGACTACAAATACTGTTTTCTAGGGCACCTGGGTGGCTCAGATGGTTAAGCGGCTGCCTTCGGCTCAGGTCATGATCTCCCAGTCCTGGGATCAAGCCCTGCATCAGGCTCCCTGCTCAGCTGGGAGTCAGCTTCTCCCTCTCCCACTGCCTCTCCCCCCCACTCGTGCTCACTCTCTCTCTAAGAAATAAAATCTTAAAAAAGAAAAAGAAAAATACATTTTCTATTGAATCAAATAATGTGTTTATGTTTACGTTTCATTTCTTCCACATCTTTTGGTATTTTCTAAGATTAATAATTGCCTTGATTTTTTTTCTTTTTCACTAGTTTTCTTTGTAGCTGTTGTTAATTTTTTTTATATAGGGTCAATAAATCAGGCAAATGCTTAGCAGTGAATTTTCCAGATGCTTAGGCACAACAAATAGTCCATGAGTTTTGTTTTGTTTTTTTCTCTTGAAGACCTCAGCTCCAATCTGGACTGGTGCTCTCCAAACCTAACACACAACTGTCACATTTGCTCTTTCCTACGTCTTTCTCCTGGATTGGATTCCCTGTTCCCTGGACCCAGTGTCTTCCAGTTTTACTGGAATTCCAGGATTTACTCCTTCATTTCTGTGTAGCACATTTTCCAGTAGATTCCTGAGAAAGGGTGCATGGAAGCAAATATTTGTAGTCCTTGTATGTCCAAATATGTCTTCATACTGTTCTCACACTTTATTAATAGTTCAGCAGGGTATAGAAATCTAGGTTGAAAATTATTTTCTCTTGGAATTTTCAAGGCATTGCCCTACTTTCTTTTGGTATCTACATTTAAGACCACTAACACTGTTCTGAATCCTGTTCCTTTGTATATGACTAATTCTTTTTTTAATCTTTGGAAGCTTTTAGGCTGTTCTCTTTATCTACAATGTTATGATATTTGATGATGATTCCCCTCAGTTAGTGTTTTTCCTCATTGTTGTGTTAGCTGAGTCCTTTCAATCTGGAGACTTGTATCTCTTTGTTCTGGGAAATTTTCTTATATTATTTCTTTGATAATTTTCTCCTCTCTATTTCCCCCCCACTGTTCTCTCTTTCTGGAACTTCTCTTAGTCAGAAGTTGTACCTCATGGAATGAGTTCTGAGTATTCTCATTGTTGTCCTCTTATTTTCCCTCTTTTTGGCTTTTTTTCTTTTTTCTTTTTCCTACTCTCTGGGAGATTTCCTCAACTTTAGCATCCATCCTCTCTATGGACTCTGGACTCACCTTTTAGTCATCAATATTCCCTTCTGCAGACTCTAAGTCATAACTTTCTCCCTCTGTTAAGTCAGTTACTACTTGCCCTCTGTCTCTGTCTGCCAAAACCTTGCTGAAATTTTGGGACTGCTAATGTCTCCCTCCTGTACCATTATCATCATGGGATGATACATTTTTTTTTATTCCTTATTGTCATATAAGTGGAGTTCATATAAATGTCATCAATCCACCATATTTAACTGGGTGTCTTTATTGCTTCATAATAATAAAAAAAAAAAACAGGTGGATGAAAGGGGATGAATAGATATTTCCAAGAAAAATAATAGAAAACATGGCTTTTAAACATACGAAAACATGCTTCTGCTCACTCATATTAAAGGAAATGAAAATTTGAAGAACAATAAGATTTTTTTTTCCATTTAATTGGAAAGAAAAAGAACCTCTGATAAAGCACTGTTGATGTGTTGATGAGAGTCTGGTGCTGACTGTGTCCTCAACAAGCTGTATAGTGCTGTGTGAAGGAACAGGATGAGTAGTAGTAATAGCAATACTAAAGTGTAGAGTGACCAACTCATCCTGGTTTGCACAGGACTTCCCTTGTTTCAGCACCCAAAGTCTCATGTCCCAAGAAATCCCTCAAACTGGGCAAACTTACTCTAGTGTGGTGAGATAAATTTTTTCTTATATATATTACTATTATGTTCCATTTCCTTTTCAGTGTGACCCCTTTTCCATCCAACCTGGACTGGGAGGCATTTATTGCTCAAGGAAGAGTTGTTTCAGAAGAAAAATAGGGAAAGGACTTTCTGAGTCCCCAAATTCCTGGAGAGGGACTCAGAATGAAAGAAGTCTTGGTAAGTCAGAGCAGAGCTTCCAACCCCCTGTTTCCAGAGATTTGCTAAGTTTGAGGGAAGCAGGGGCACCTGGGTGGCTCAGGAAATCATCTTAGGGTCCTGGATGGAGCCCCACACCTTCTCCCTCTGTCTGCTGCTCCCCCTGCATTTACTCTCTGTCAAATAAATAAATAAAATCTTTAAAAAAAAAATAAGTTTGAGGGAAGTAATGGTAGGAATGCAACAAGGGGAATGAGGCCAATGGGGTGGGGACAAAGGGTCCTGATATAGAAAAATCATGTGGGCCAGAAAAGAGACCCCTCCTTGCCAGATGGAGCAAACTCCAGCCTAGAAATGATCTGATCTAATTCCAGTGAGCACTATTCATCATAAGCAATAGAAACCAATTCTGACTGAAGGCACAGAAATAGGATTCACTAAAAGGGTAATGGGAAGTTCAAAAAATCATCAGGAATTTTCTAGAAGTGGCCAGGAATGAGGGAAGCCAGGTCATGTGGGAGCATGTACTACTTGGCCAGACTGGTGAGGACACTGGATGCCCAGCTTTCACCACAGACATCTGGCCATGGGCACTGCCCACCCTCCCCATAAGGATTCTCCACAGTCCCAGCTTCTCTGTAACCCAAGCTCTGATTGGTTGAGCTTTGATCACATATCTATCTCTTACCTGTCGTAGAAGCTGTAAAAGCAAACGTGAACTTTTGGGCTTCTATGGTGGCAGGAAGACTCTGCCTTCATTTACAAAGTGAGAATTCCCAAACACTGGAAAGAGGTGCTAGGCAGGAGAAAAATAGCTCATTATAACCAGACATCCCGTTGCCAAGGAGCTCCATCAGTCCTTCCCCTCATTGTCACTCAGTGAGGACAACTCTCCCCAGTGGCAAGCTTGACCCAATGACCACCCAGCCAGAATGAAGCCCACCGTGCCATGAAATTTTGCTCAGTCCTCATCTGTCTTATCCTGTGAGGACATCCCATTTTAATGGCTGGAGGCATCCCAAATGCTCTGCGACAGAGGAGGGCACTGGACATCTAGGAGCTTCCGGGCAGGAGGAGAGTGAAAAAAGGGATCTGCTGGTACCTAGCCTGGGTTGGACTGAATTGAGCCAGCTTGCAGTCTCCTACCATACCAGGAGAAAGGTAAATCATAGCCTGGACGCCCATGGATAGTTTAATTATGACCTTACCCAGAGAAAATAACTTCTGATGGACTCCTCAGAGGGTTGGCAAATGACAGATGGCCTGGCTCCCCTTGCAAGGGGAAAATCACCGAATTTCCTTTCTTCTCTCTGACATTCAAGAGCAGCACTGTCCAAAAGTCCTTTCCACAGTGATGGAAATGTTCTATGTCTGCAGCATCTAATATGGTAGCCACCAGCCACATGTGGCTACTGAGCACTTGAAATATGACTAGTGCTCTTGAGGAACTGAATTGTATTTACTCAATTTGAATTAATTTAAGTTTAAATGGACAGTGCAGCTCTGGGCTATGAAAAATGACAAGCCTGGACTGTGGGGTCCAGATGGTCTTAGGTTTGAATCCCAGTTCCACCTCTTGCCAGATAGCTGAGGGACCCAGTGCAAGTCACATTAACGCTTTGGGACTCAGTTTCCTCATCAGCAAAATGAGGGGCTATTAATGCTACTGCTCAGGTTTGTTGTGAGGATTGAGAGATATGGTGTGGGATAGTGCCTGGCACTTAATATGTGCTCCATAAATGGTGGATCTTTTTCCTTCCTTTACTGGGTGAGGGCCATAGTGTCCTCCAGGGAAATAATAATTACAAATGTAAGGAGTTCTGTTGGTTAAGAGAGTTTGATCTTTTAGGAAATTTAATACCATTTAGGGAAGAGGTCTGAAAAGGGATTGTGTAGAAAGACTGCAAAAAGTGAGTGAAATAAGTCAGACAGAAAAAGATAAATACCCTATGATCTCACCTATATGTGGAAACCAAAAATCAAAATCAAAAACAAACAATAAAAAACAACAAAAATCTGAGCTCACGGAACAGATTGGTAGTTGCCTTAGGTGGCGAGTGGAGGGTGGGCCACATGGGTGAAGGGGGTCAAGAGGTACAAACTTCCAGCTATAGAATGAATAAGTCCTGGGTAGATAATGTACAGCATAGTGACTATAATTAATGATTTTTATATTGCATATTTGAAAGTAGCTAAAAGAGTGGATCTTGAAAGTTCTCATTACAAGAAAAAAAATTTTTAACTGTGTTTGGTGATGGATGCTAACTGGATTTATTGCAGTGATTATTTCACAATATATACAAATATCAAGTCATTATGTTGTACACCTGAAACTAATATAATATTATGTCAGTTATATCTCAATTAAAAAAAAAAAGACTGTAAAGGGAATGATTTATTAGAATGCAAAGAGGTGGCATCCCAGAGCCTCTTTCAGGAAGAAACAAAATGCCAGGCTTGGACCAAGGCCAAGCACCTGAGACAACCTGGATGGTTCTCACTTGGCTGAGTGCCCAGGTTCAGTGTGGATGAGGCTCTGGGACCTGAGGAAGGCTCTACCAGCTGAGCATCAAGCTAATGCCTTCTAAATTCCCATCTTTGATGTTTTCTGAAGAAAACCAGATGGGAGTTGGCTGCTAATTGCTTCCTCCTAGGCACTTAACTGACTGTATGACCTTGGCAAGTTAGTTCACCTTTCTGGACCTCATTTCCCTATTTGCCCCCTGGAGGGGCGCTGTGAGAACTTACCCAGAGAATGGGTGGGAAACTGCTCTCCCAGCTATAAGGCACCATAAATCATGGGGGATGAAGAAAAAAACAATGATAACTAAACTCTCAGAGCCCAAAGGAGGTCATAGATGTGTGGTGACTAGGACCAGAATCAATGTCCCAGGACTGGGTTTTGTCTTACTTATTTGTATCCTCTGGGCATAGCACAGTGCCTGGCACATAGCAACACACAACACACTATTAAAAAACATATATTATTGGGGCATCTGGGTGGCTCATTAATATATGGGGATTCTATTATATACATTCCATTATCTATGACCTCTGGGTGGCTCATTAATATATGAGGATTCCATTATATATATTCCATTATATATGATGCTCATTAAGCATCTGCCTTCGGCTCAGGTCATGATCCCAGGGTCCTGGGATCGAGCCCCACATCGGGCTCCCTGCTCAGCGGGAAGCCTGCTTCTCCCTCTCCCACTCCCCCTGCTTGTGTTCCCTCTTTCACCTGTCTCTCTCTGTCAAATAAATAAATAAAATCTTTAAAAAAATATATATTATCAACATTCATATTTCACATTAGCAGATTTTTAAAAGCATAATATTCAATGTTGGCAAAAATAGCAGATCACTTTTATCCCACTGCTGATGGGATGAAATTGGCACAAATTGTAAGGAAAATTAACATGATGACTAAGAACCATCTGAGTCAGCCCATTCCACTTCCAGGAATCAACTGTGAGAAAATAATGAGAGATGCTCCTAAAGATTTAGGCACCAGTATGTTCATCCTGGCTTCATTTACAATAGGGAAATATTGTGTCCAAAATTAGGAGAATGAATAGATAAACTAAGATCTGTCAGTAAGAAGGAATATTAAATGATGTTTTTGAAGAGCATCTAATGATATAGAGAAATGTTCATGAAAATAGAATAAGGGGAAAGGTATATAATACTATCTATCAGGAAAACTTTCAATGCTCCATGGTGGTCACTGAGAAAGAGTCTCTTATACAATTAGCAGAATGAAAAGGCAACTTACAGAAAATAATATTTGCAAATCATATCCAGTATATATAAAGAACTCCTACAATCAACAACAACAAAAAACCGGGGTGCCTGGGTGGCTCAGTTAGTTAAGTGTCTGCCTTTGGCTCAGGTCATGATCTCAGGGTCCTGGGATCAAGCCCTGCATTGGGCTCCCTGCTCAGTGGGGAGTCTGTTTCTCCCTCTGCCTCTGCCCCTCCCCCACTCATGCATATGCTCTCTCTCTCTCTCTCAAATAAAGAAATAAAATATTTAAAAACAACAAAAAAAACCCAACTTGATTTTAAAAAAAAAATGGACAAAGGACTTGATTAGACATTTCTCCAAAGAAGATCTACAAATGGTGAATAAATACATGAAAAGAAGCTCAACACCATTAATCATTAGGGGAAATGCAGATCTAAACCACAATGAGATCCTACTTCACACCCATTAGGATGGCTATTTCCAGAAAACAGAAAATGACAAGTGTTGGTCACGATGCGCAGAAAGTGGAATCCTTGTGCACTGTTTGTGGGAATGTAAAATGGTGCAATCACTGTGGAAAACAGTATGGTACTTCCTCAAAATACTAAAAATAGAGTTACTATATGACCCAGAAATTCAACGCCTGGATATATACCCAAAAGAACTGAAAGCAGGGTCCCAAAAAGATATTTGTATACTCATGTTCATAGCAGTATTATTCATAATAGCTAAAAGGTAGGATCAACCCAAGTGTCCATTGGATGGATAAACAAAATGTGATATAAACATACAATGGACTATTACTCAGCTTTAAAAAGGAAGGAAATTAGGGGGACGTACCTGGTTCAGTCAGTGAAGCATGCGACTCTTGATCTCAGGGTTGTGAGTTCAAGCCCCAGGGTGGGCATAAAGCTTTAAAATAAGGAGGTAAGTGTGCCTGGGTGGCTCAGTTGGTTAAGCATCTGCCTTCAGCTCAGGTCATGATCCCAGGGCCCTGGGATGAAGTGCCTCATTGGGCTCCCTGCTCAGCAGGGAGTCTGATTCTCCCTCTACCCTTCCCTCCTGCTCACACTTTTTCTCTCTCAAATAAATAAATAAAATCTTTAAACAAAAAATATAAAAAATAATTTAAAAATTAAAAAATAAGTAGGTAAGTAAATAAAATAAAATAAAAAAGAAGGAGATTCTGACACATGCCTACAGCATTGATGAACCTTGAGGACATGATGCTAAGTGAGGTAAGACAGACATAAAAAGGTAAGTACTGTATGATCCCAAGTATAGGAGGTACTTAAAGTAGTCAAAATACAGAGACAGACCATGGAGTGGTGGTTGCCAAGGGCTGGGGGGAGGGGGTAATGGGGAGTTATTGTTCACTGGGTAGATAAGCTCTGGCACATCCAGACCATGGAACATTATTCAGCACTAAAAAGAAATGAGCTAGTAAGCCATGAAAAGACACGGAGGAAACTTATTACTAAGTGAAGAAGCCAAACTGAAAAGACTATGTTCTATATGATTCCAACTGTATGACATTCTGGAAAAGGCAAAAGTATGGAAATGGTAAAAAGATCAGTGGTTTCCAGGAGTTGGGTACAGGAAGGGATGAATAGGCAGAAGCCAGAGAATTTTTAGGGCAGTGAAACTTCCCGGTATGATACCATAATGATGGATACATGTCATTATACATGTGTCCAAATGCACAGAATGTACAATATCAAGAGTCAACCTTACTGTAAACTTCTATGGTCTCTGGGTGATGATGATGTGTCAATGGAGGTTCATCAACTGTAAGAAAGGTACAGCTCTGGTTGGGGATGTTGATAACAAGGAAGGCCACACATGTGGGGAGAGACAGAGTATGTGGGGAATCTCTGTACCTTCCCCTCAGTTTTGCTGTGACTCTAAAACTGCTCTAAAAGAATAAAGTCTCTAAAAAAAAAATAACCTAAGTAGGTATTGTGATCTTAATGAAATCCGACATTAGCAATCCCACTATCCTGGTGCTGATGATTAGAGTTCCTGGGGTGGCCACCACCTGGAGGGTCATGAAGATCCATCAGGACAAGATTATTTCCCTTTCCTTTCCCTGAGCAGCAAGGCCATCTCTGGCACTGCTCACAACCAGACCCAGTCTCTGCGTCAAGGTGGCATCTGACATAGGGTAGCCAACCACCCATCAGGAAATGTTTACTTAAGGTGTGGAGTTTGCACTGAGCTAGGACTCTGGAAGCACAGGGAGTCTTGGATATACCAATTCTGTGTGGCCTTGGGCAAGTCGCTTTCCCTCTCTGAGCTTCAGTTCCTTCATCCACAACCTGGACGTGACTGCTGCCGGATGACCTCACAGAATTCCTACAGGAGAGTTGATAATGAAGTGCTATAGTCAAATGCTTCATTACTTAATGGCCAGATGGGAGAAGCATGGTGACTATTCTAAAGGGCAACTAAGGATTCCGTATGAGGACAGGGGAGCGCGGTGTAAGGGAAAATCACCAGATGTGGAGCGAGGTAGATCTGGATTTGGATCTCAGCTCTGTCATTGATGCTGTGGGGTCTTGGGCAAGACACTCAATCTCTCACAGCCAGCGAGTGTCAAACCCAAGGAGCATGGTGTGGCATCAAAGTTTATGAACTGGAGAGTCAGTCAGACCTGGACTCAAGACCCATCTCTGCCATTTATTAGCTATGTGGGATCTTTTGGCTCTTCCCAAAGAGCATCAGAAGGAAAGAAATTCAAAGACACATTTTTGACCAGTAGGAAAGTGGGATCAGGGATGAAATGAGAAAGAGCAGATGGGATGGGGAGACAGATAATCCACAGATACAAGGTGGTGGCCTATGGTAAGGAGACAAAGGGGAAGGCCACTGGGAGAGCTGAAAGTCCCAGAAGGGACATTTATGGAGCACTTACAATGAGTCAAGAACGTCAATCCTTACAATTCCCTAGTATGAAGGTACTATTACATCCCCACCCTACAGATGGACAAACTGGCCAAGGGGACATAGCTACCACCTGAGCCCGGAGCCCACACTTTCCTCCTGCACACAGCCAAGTAGCCCAGTGCAGGCCCTTCACTCTCTCAAGTCCTCTGCAGAGAATGGGTGTATCTCTAGAGCAGCAAGATTTAAAAAAAACATTCTACTCCCCCCCTTCCCCAGAGGCTCCCAGACTTGTGGACAGGAGACGCAAACTCTACTCTGATTTGGGGTAAGGCCTGTGGAAGCACATTCAGTGACTGGCAAACCATGATAATTCTGTTATCCCTGACCAACCCCTACAGACCTGCCTGGCCCACACCTGTCGGATGGCTCCTCACCTCCTGGAGGAACAGGCCTGAGGCTTCTCCTGCCGACGTGGACCCACCTTGCTGTTGGCCGTGTTTCTCTTTTTTCTCTGGCCTGGCTCCACGAGCTCACAGGCCTCTCTGTGCCTTTGTTCTAGGGGTTCTCCCCACCTGGAATGCCCTCTCCCCAGGATGCCCTCACACACACAAAACACACACACACACACACACACACGGGCATGGCACATTTCTGTCCCTATCCATTCATCACCACCACCTGGACATAGGAATATGCTGCATGTTCTAGCACCTAAGAGGAAAATGTGAACAATTAAACAATTAAAATAATTAAATTACAATTACATTAAATTAAATTTAAACAGTTAAATTAAAATGAAAACAAAGTCCCCTAAACTTTGGAATGTACCTCAAAAACCCTTATCAAAAATCACCTTCACAGGCAGCGGGATCAGTGGATGGGATCAGTGGACGGGATCAGTGGACGGGAACCCAGAGAGGCCCTCATAGTGTGTTTATTTATTGCATTTATTTAGCATTGCCTATTTATTTATCAGTATTTTTTCTTTGCTCCTTCCTCCCTCCCTCCCTCCCTCCTTTCTTCCTTCCCTCTCTCTCTCTTTTCTTCCTTTCCTTCCCTTTCCCTTTCTTTCTTTTCTTTCTTCCTTCCTTCCTCCCTCTCTCCCTCCGTCCCTCTTTCTTTCTTTCTTTCTCTTTCTTTTCTTTCTTTCCTCTTTCTTTTTCTTTCTTTCTTTCTTTCTTTTTCTTTCTTCCTTCCTTTTTCTTTCTTTCTTTCTTTCCCTTTTTTTCTTTCTTTCTTTTCTTTCTACAGCACTGCATTTTTTGGGCACTTCCTATCTGCCAGACACTGTGGTAAGTACCTTATAATCTATCTTATCACATAACTATCTCTTTAAGTGGCAGGACCTATTATTATCCCCATTTTACAGATGACAACTGAGGCTAGAGTGATTACCAAATGAATAAGGGGCAGAGCCACAAAGTCTGTTCTAACCCAACTTGAAAGCCCACAACTTTGGCCTTTTCTGGACTCACAAAGTGGTGGATCATAGGCAGCATCTGCCTGCAGTTGTGTTTTATTTGGCCTACTCAACGTTTTATAATTAACTGCCAATATTTAAAAACCAGATTTCCCATATACATTGGGATATCCAGCTTCTCTTGAAATACCCAAGGACTTGACCACACTGGACCTGGGTTTCCACATGGCGATCGTTAGCTGGAGGGAGTGAGAGTTGCCCCAGATACAACCAATGTGTGTGTTCCACTTGGTCATATGTTCCCCAGCCCCCACAGACCCACCTCATTCATTTTTATTGCCTGTCTGGCTCCGGGAAGTACTTGAGTTTATGACTCCTGGGTTCACACCTTCTAGTAGCCGGGTTTGCCTTGGGATATCATGAGCTCCCCATCACCAGAGGTGTGCAAACTGAGACTAGCTGGCTACTCGGTCGGGGTGTTGAAAAGGGATTTTAAGATCCACTTGGGGAATTGGGTCAAATAACATATAGTCCCTTGTGGCCCTGCAGTGCCAAATATTTACTTAAGACTTTGCAGCATATAGTGTTAAGAACTAACTTCCCCCCTGGTCTCAACTTATTGTTTCAACTTTCCCTTCACCTTGGTTTCTGATTTATTTATATATTTTGATCATATGATTATGCTGTATGAATTCTTATAAGCTCCTTCAAACCCTTTTTGGAACAAGGCATGGGGAACAGATAAATCTATAATAAATATTTACATAAAGGGCTTGGTTCCAGGAACAGAAAAGAAACAACAACAACAAAAAAGAATTGTAAGTTGTGTAACTTGTATAGCTTGTAAGTTGTAGGAGTTGTTAACTGCCAAGTTATCTCAGTTTCTCTGAAATTCTCAAGCTCAAGGACATAAAGAACAGAAGGACCTAAGAGTCTGGATGCTACAGTTACGGGTTTGTGCTTAGGTCCTCCCAGGAAAGGGAGCCTCAGGAAAGGCAGCCTCAAAGTTTTATTTCCCACTTTTTACCTGAAATAGATTTTAAAATTATAAAACGGAGGGGTGGGGTACCTGGGTGGCTCAGTTGGTTAAGTGTCCAACTCTTTTGTTTTTAAGATTTATTTTTTTATTGGACACAGAGAGAGACAGCGAGAGAGGGAACACAAACAGGGGGAGTGTGAGATGGAGAAGCAGTCTTCCTGCTGAGCAGGGAGCCCGTCAGGGCTCATTCCCCCTGAGATCATGACCTGAGCTGAAGGCAGACGCTTAACAACTGAGCCACTCAGGCGCCCCAAGCGTCCAACTCTTGATTTCAGCTCAGGACATAATCTCAGGGTTGTAGAATCAAGCCCATGTTGGGCTCTGCACTCAGTGGGGAGTCTGCTTGGGATTCTCTCCCTCTCCCTCTGCCCCTCTCCTTACTTGCATGTGTGTACTCTCTCTCTCTGAAATAAATAAACAAATCTTTAAAATTATAAAACTAACTGTGGGATTGCCTGAGTGGCTCAGTCACTGAATGTCTGCCTTCGGCTCGGGTCATGATCTCAGGGTCCTGGGATCAAGCCCTACGTCAGGTTCCCTGCTCATTGGGGAGCCTGCTTCTCCCTCTGCCACTCCCCCTGCTTGTGCTCTCTCTCTCTCTCTCAAATAAATAAATAAAATCTTTAAAAATAAAAAAAAAAAAAACCTTAAAAAAATAACAAAACTAACTGTGGCGGGTTTTTTTTTGTTTTTGTTTTTTTTTCCCACTGCATATTTGTTGACACTCCTCCTATTGAGAGGGGGAATCCATGTCCTCTTTCCTCAATTCTGAGTGGGCTTGGGGATGATTTAACCAAAGAGTATGGCAGAAGTTGCGCTATGTGACTTCTGAAATTGGGTCATAAAAGACACACAGCTTTGCCTGGTTCTCTCAGAATATCTTCTCTCCAGATGCTTCCTTCAAGGACACTTTCTCTTGGAGCACAGTTTCAATTCTGTGAGGAATCTCAAGCCACACTGAGAGGGCATCTGTAGGTATTCTGAACAGTGGCCCTATCTGAGCCCAGGTGCCCCAAATGAAGTCACCTCACACTGTCATAGTCTCCCAGCTTTGGAGCAGAAACAAACCAGTTCTGCTGTTTTTCCATCTCATAGGATCTGTGAGCAGAATACAAGAATTGTTGTTTTGTATCACTAAGTTTGGGGTGGTTTGCTCCCAGTTACAGAAAATTGGAATAGTAACCCAATGATCCAAACCATAAAGAAAAATATGTGTAAAAGTGGTAAGTTCCATTTCATGACATTTCTTTCATGTCACTCCCCAGAGGTAATGCTGTTAGCAGTTGTAAGTGTATCCTTCCAGACCTTTTTCTATCCATTTACATATGTATGTACAATAGAAATATATAGGTTTTGTGTTTCTTTTTTCTTTAAGTATGATTATATAAAAAGGTAACTTGCTTTTCTCTCAATAACAAAGTCTCAGTGATCTCTTTAAATTTACAAAAGAACCTGAATTGGTAGTGATCCATTCACATGCTGGGGTAGCCAGCTTCCAAGGTCACCCTCAATGACCTCCCCCACCCCACTATATGCAAATCTTTGTATAGTCCCCTCCCATACTGAACTGCAATGGCTTATACGACCAATAGAATATGGCAGAAATGTTGGTGTGCCACTTCTAAGATTAGGTTCTCAAAGGCACTACAGCTTTGGCTCAGTCTCTTGTTCTCTCTCTTTTAGATCTTTTATTCTGGGGAAAACAACTGTCCTATCATGAGCAGCCCTGTGGAGAGGCCCACCTGGGGAATAACTGAAGCCCCTTGCCAACAGCCATGCGGATGAGCTGTCTTGAAAGTAGGCCCTCCAGCCCCGGTCAAGCCTTCAGATGAGTGCAAACCCTGGCTGATATCTTGGCTCAACCTCATGAAAGACCCTGAGCCAGAACCACCCAGCAAAGTTGATTCCAGATTCCTGACTCTCAGAAACTGCATGAAGTAATAAATGTTCATTGTTTTAAGCTACTGAATTTAGTCATTTACTGAGTAATTTATTTGTAACAATATACAACTATATGTGGTTCAAGTTTTTAAAAAATATAAAAAAGGATATAGCAAAAGTTCTTTGTCACTCTGACCTCTAAACTCTCACCTGGCCCACCATCCTCTCCCCCCACCCCTACTTAGCTTGGAGTAAGCCCTTAGGAAATATTAGATTTATTATCTTGGATATGGAAGCAGACATGCCCTTGGTCCCTCTCACAGATCATCTGACCCAAGAAAGGCTGCAGCAGTATGGCATTCCCTTTCAGCAGCTGTAAAACTGTGCCCTTCTTTCTCCACAGGAACTGGGCCATTGGCCTTTTCAGCCTAGATGCCATTTTTCCCTGCCAAGGCCTCAGACACCCACATGCATCCCCACATCCTGTCTCAGGTCTGGGGGTGGGGGCTGCCTTTCTGTGCACACTAGTGGAAAACATTACCTGGCCTTTTTCTTCAACCCATAGAAATCAGAAACCAACCACTCACCTCCCAACTTGTAGTCCCAGCCTATTCTCCAGACTTCTCTCCCATAATGCTCCCCCTTCACCCTGCCTCAGTCCTGCAGCCTTCACCCCAGACTTGCGATCTGCTCTGAAACCCCTCTAAGACAGTGCTCACGCTGATCCTTCTGCCTTACATGTTCTACCCCCCACCCACCCTTCTGAAAACAACCACCAATCTTTAAGACTCAAACGAGGGGTCATCTCTATGACTCTTCCCCTTTCAATCCCACAGGTCTCCTTGCTTCCAACCTAGCCCTGTCGGTCCACTGTGTGCTTGACAGCCTGAGGGATTGATGTGATGAAACCCAGGATCATGCTTCCAGTTCCAGTAAGATGGGTGAACAGTCTCCACCCTACCTCTGCTGCTGAAGGTAGCTCCAAATTCTGGTCAGAAGGCATGGAGCAGTTAGGTCAGGCCTCGAAAAATCAACAGTAGCAGGCAGACCAGGGGGAAGTACCACCAATCTGGCAGTGGGTTTACACTTGTTTTTTCCTCTGGTATTCCCTGGGCTGTGTCAGTGTAGCCTTGAACCTAGGACAGGGCATTGGCGCAAGTGGAGGGAATATCAGGAGATACCCTCTAGTTCTGGCTCCAGAAACAGGAATGAAGAATGAGGTCTCCTAACCTTCAGAGAGAATGAGGAGATCCCCCCTTTTTTTCCCCCATTCTCTTTTATCCTAGCCCCCAGGCCTCCCAGGTGGTGGAGGTAGTGGTGAGTGCTTTCAGGAACCTGAACCTATGAGGAAGGAGAACCTTCCACTCTAACTGAAGAAGCTATGGTCCCAAGATGGTGGGATGAGTCCATATTGCTTTGGCCCCAGATGTGGGTGCAGCTGTGGGAAATGCACATCAGAGTCTGCTAAATAAAGCCTCAGGGAACCACAAAGTTGCAGGCAGCTGGCAAGGAGAGAGGAGTTTGGGAAAGTGACCCCACAAAGTTATGTATGGATTTCTGGGCTCACCCCTTAGGTGCGCATGAGTAGATCTATCCTAAACAGCTTACCACAGACTTTGAGAAGCTGAATCACGAAGTCCAATGCCTGAGTTTCGGCCAATGAGTGACACTCACAAGGGGCAGATGCACGTGGCATCACACAGGATTTGAAAACAGGACTGACCCTGGAACCACAACCCAGAGAAGGTAGGCAGAGCTTGCAGCTTGAACCCACTTTGCCAATTACCTGCGAAGACAAAAATATCAATATTTTCTACAGGATTTAAACGTGGCTCAGAGCATTTAATATTAAATATTAATTAAAATTAATATTAACATAATATTAAAAAGGTCCAGGGCAAATTACTTGCAAGATAAAGAAGCAGGAAAATTTCAGCTAGCTTGAGGAAAGACAAGGAAAAGATGCCAACTCTAAGATGTTGGAATGATCTGAAAAAGCCCTTAAAGTAACTGCTGCAAAAATCCTCCAAGGAGAGCATGGGGAGTTAGTGCTTGACGGGGATGGAGTTTCAGTTTGGGAAGAAGAAAAAAGGGCTGGAGGTGGATGGTGGTGATGGTTGCACAACAGTGTGAATGCACTTACTGCCACTGAACTGTATATTTAAAATTGATGAAAATGGTAAATTTTAGGGGGGCCTAGCTGGCTCAGTCGGTACAGCATGCGACTCTTGAACTCGGAGTCAGGAGTACAAGCCCTATGTTGGGCCTGGAGCCTACTTAAAAAACAAAAACAAAAACAAAACTCCAAGAAATAAGGATGAAGACTCTGAGCTTTCTTCAGCTTTTTAGTAAATAGAAGATATATATTAAAATTTCCATTTGGTATCTGTATATATACCAAATATGTATTTGAAATTGAAAAATACAATAACCCAAACTGAAAAGCTCAGTGGATGGGCTAAACAGCAGAACGGAGATGTCACAGGAAAGAAAGAATCTATGAACTCCAAGCTGGGTCAGTAGAAATTACCCAATCTGAACAACAGAGGGAACAAAGGTTGAAAAAAAAATAAACAGGGTCTATGGGACCTGTGGCACAATAGCTCAAGGTCTGATAGAGC
Organism: Phoca vitulina; assembly: GCF_004348235.1. Lineage (NCBI taxonomy): Eukaryota > Metazoa > Chordata > Mammalia > Carnivora > Phocidae > Phoca > Phoca vitulina. The sequence goes on along the minus strand of NW_022589725.1, from coordinate 14,335,438 downwards.
TATCGTCAGAGTAACAGAAGGACGGGAGAAGGAGTCCAGTGCACAGATGCTTTGAACAGCTCTATTCACTGTCCCTCCAAATTTGGAAATGACCCCTTCAGTGGGTAAACCCATAAACAGAGTATGGTACATCCATTCAATGGAACACAGCTCAGCAATAAAAAGGAATGAACTACTGACACCTGCTACAACTTAGATGAGTCTCAGTGGCATCATTCTGAGTGAAAGAAGCCGTTTCAAAAGGTGACATACTGTATGATTCCATTTATGTGACATTCTCCAAAAGACAAAACTATAGTGATAGATCAGTGGTTAACACAGGGTAAGGGTGGGGAGAGTGTGTCACTACAATGGGAAACACAAGGGTTTTTTGAGAGGTGATGGAACTGTTCTGTTTCCTGTTTGTGGTGGTGGTTACGCAAATGTACATGTGTTAACATTCGTAGACCTACATACCGAAAAAAAAAGAAGAGTGAATTTTACTCTATGTTAATTGAAATAAACAAAAAAACTTGTGGTAGGGGCACCTGGGTGGCTCATTTGGTTAAGTGCTTACCTTCAGCTCAGGTCATGATCTCAGGGTCCTGGGATCGAGCCCTACACTGGGCTCCCTGCTCAGTGGAGAGTCTGCTTCACCTTCTCCCTCTGCCCCTCCCCCTGCTCATGCTCTCTCTCTCTCTCTCTCATAATAAATAAAATCTTAAAAAAAACCAAACAAACCTGTGGTAGTCAGGCTCCAAGATGGCCCACAATGATCCTCACCTCCTCATACGTCTGCCGTTGTGTGGACCCCTGTCACCTTGGAGAAGGCTGGTCTGTGTGACCAATAAAAGTGGCAGAAGTGATGGGTATGATTGAAGAGGCCAGGTCATAAAAGCCTTTGCAGCTTCTGTCTTGGTCTCCTGAATCACTCACTCTCGGGGAAGCCAGCCAGTATTGTGAGGACACCCAAACAATCCTGTGAAGACAAGCTGAGGCATCTCACCAACAAATTCCACTGCTGGAAACATATCCTACTAATGTATTTGCCCGTGTGGGAGATGGCGCCTGCGCACTGCCGCTTTGTTTATGGTGGCCGAAATATCACACTTAAATACCTCACAATAGGCTAAATGCATTATAGTCCATTCATGTTGTGGAATATTCGGAGGAGGGTAAAAAAAATGAAAAAGATCTGCATATCTGCTATTGAAAAAACTCTGTGTTATGCGAAAAAAGCAAAACCCAGACAGTATGATTTTGTGGGTTTTTTTTTTTTTAGAGGATATACACATGGATGTATTTCTAGAGAGAGTATGAAAATTTTCTGGAAGACATACAGCGTTTGCCTCTGGGAGCATTCTGGGCTAGAGCAGGCACTTATTCTTCACTCTACAGGTATATTCTTTTGTACTTTTTTCAATGTTTTACCTTGAGAGTGAGTTTATTTTCAATAAAATGTTTGAATAACTTACACAGTCAGAGCTCTGCCTTTGGCACTGCCCTCAAGGGGCACCGCGGGGACCCCTCCCTCATAGAGGGCTCAGAGGAGCCCTGAAAAGCCCCTCCTTCCACCATCACCATCTGCCCTTGACCCAGAGACAAGACCTGATTAAAATCCGATCAGGGGCGCCTGGGTGGCTCAGTCAGTTAAGCGTCTGCATTCGGCTCGGGTCACGATCCCAGGGTCCTGGGATTGAGCCCCCTGTCGGGCTCCCTACTCAGCAGGGAGCCTGCTTCTCCCTCTGCCACTCCCCCTGCTTGTGATCTCTCTCTTTCTCTCTCTCTCTCTCTGTGTCAAATAAATAAATAAAATCTTAAAAAAAAAAAAAATCAGATCAAACACTCTAGGTTTCAGAACCTCCTCTGGCTCCCCAAGAGAAAAGCCACACTTCTTAGTTTGGTATTTTAGGCCCTTCACACACACATGTGCAGCCTCATCTCCGGTCTCCACCTCCCTGGATCCCCGCACGGCACTGCTCACTGCTCCCCACAAACTTAGCTCTCTTTCTGGTTTTCACTTTAAGTCCTTCCTCTCAGTTGTTCTAAACCCACAGTCACATCAACCGCCCCAACGCCCAGCTCTGCCGGTGCCACTTCCCTTGCATCGCTGGGTCCCTGACGCTCCCAGGAGTACAAGCTCTTCACTCTTGTCTTTGAGCACTGCCCCCCGCCATGTTCCAACAGCAAGAATTTTCCAAACTCTTCCCCCAATCCAACTAAACTAGACAAACTGTGGTCTCCTCTTTGTATCTTTGCTCACATGGTGTCCTCCATCCAGAATTTTTTCCTCTTCTGTGCGTGCACCTGTTGATAACACAGCCATCATTCAACTCAACTCCAACCTTCTTCGTGAATCTTGCCCGAGGTCAGAAGTCATCGCAGCTTCCCAGACCACTTTCTCTGCGTTTCAGTCATTCAACCCATATTCAGTGGGCACTCTTCAAAGCCGCGTACCAGGTCGGGTGCTGGTATAGGGAGATACATCAGGCATGGTCCCTGCTCTTGGGGAAGCTCCGGTCTAGCTGGGGAAACCAAGAAGCAAATGTCCTCAGATAAGTGACCCAAGAGGCAGCCCAGCTCGGGGGTTAAGTACACTGGCTCTTATCTCCTACTTCCAGCGTTCAAGTCCTAGCTCTGCCACTCACAAACTGCGTGACCTTGAGCTAGTTGCTTTACCTCTCTGTGCCTCGGTGCCCTTATCTGTAAAATGGAGATAATAGGAGGACCAACTTCACAGGATTATTCGGTGAGCTAGATGGTTTAGCTTATATAAAGTGCTTATACACAGCCTGGCAAGTGGTAAACGATACGTACTGGTTATTACCACAATTTCAAGGTGCTATGGCAGCTCAGGAGAGGAAAATTTCTTAGAGTAAGATCTAGAAACACTAATGAGTATGATATAAGCAGAGAGAAAGCCTAGACAACAGTGTGGAGATGTGAAGGGGAAGTGGCGTATGAATGCACAGTAGAGTTAATTTCAAGACTAGCTCCCCCCCCGACTGCCTCCTGGGTCTTGTTCTGGGGGTCTTCAGGGCCTAGCAGAGAGATCTGCTCTCCCAGATTTCATCTTCATAATCCACACCACATCCTTTACTTAATAAACTAAATAAACTAAAATCAACTTCCTTTTTGTAAACTAAATAAATTTCTTAGAAGAAAACTGTAAACCACATTTGTAAATGAAAAAAACGCAAATACAAAGCATCTCCAACATAAATATAATGAAAGCAAAACAGTGTCACTAAATTCAAGCTGATGTCTGACTCTGAGGTCTGCTCTCTGTTACCAGGACAGATTATTAGCAAATGGTAGAGAAATTAATGACATGTTGGCATTGAACTGAGACTTTCTCTTTGGCATTGTTAGCAGGACTGAGAAAACAAAAAGATAATTCTTTCTTTTTTGCTAGTGCCCTAAAACATCACACGCATTGTTAGAAAGGGAAATATCCCCCCTCACAAGACAGTACATGTGAAATGGTTTGGCATGTTGCCAATTTTTTTTTAAATGTCAGAGAGGCAGATTTTCCGAGAGGGATGGGGCATCCTCCCAGTCTCCTCCTCTGTCACCCCTGGGTGGGCACTGTTCCCCACTTCTGCTGAATCACTGTAGTTGGGGAAGGAGGCAGTTTCTGGGGAATGCCTTTTGTCCCTCTCCATGTCCCTCTTGCTGTTTACCTGGTTGGGCTTGGTGTCCTGAGCTGATGATCAATAAAGGATTAGATGTAAAAACAAACCAAACCTGCTTGTCCTTAAATAATGTTATTTCAGGGTAAACGTCTCAACCCTGAAATAAACCAGGTTTCAAGTAATAATCTGAATTAATTCTGACAACATGATCCAGAGTGCAGGATTTGCCTTCAGGTTATGGTTTTTTGTTTTTTTGTTTTTTTGTTTTTTCTGTCAACTCCACTAATGAAAGAGAGAAAACGGAGGAGGAAAAGGGACCTTGATTTCGGGCCAGGGAAATCTTATTATTCATTAAGCTTTTTTGAAGTGATCGGAACACAGAAATGAGAGCTCACTTCTTCCTTCCTCCCTCCATCTCTTCTCTCCTTTCTTTTTTTTTTTCTTTCCCCCCTCCTCTCCCCTCTGATGCGTGTTTCTGAAGGATCTATGATGTATCAGGATAGCGTTTCCCAGCCTTGGTTCCTTTGAATACCAGCTTCTCCATTTCTGCCTAATATATAACCCACCTCTACTGGTAGTTACTTCATTTTTTAAAAATGTAATTCCCATTGTTTTACTTATATAAAATTGGTCCCATCCTAAAACAGTGAAATCCATTAAATCAAATTCTGTCTAGTTCTACATTTCCCCCAATGCATAGTAAGAGGAAAAAAAAATGTTACAAACCAAACTGAACACTACCAGGTACCTAAAGCTACCCCACTGACTACGGTTGGAGGAACCTTCAAGGCTTGCCAGGGAGGGGCCTGGAGAGAAGGCCCTCCCTGAATGCTTGCTGGCTGATCACAGTGCATAGTATTGCACAAACTTTAGCTCCTGGAGAGATTGTTAAAATATTCCTGGGCCTCATCCCAGGGTTTCTGACTCAGCAGGCCTGGGGTAGGGCCTGGGAGTCTGCCTTTCTAACAAGCTGCCCCAGGTGATGTTGATGCTGCTGGTCTGAGGAGTCCTACTGCGGGTCCTACTCCTACAAGATAAGTAGGTCTTGGGCCACTGGGCATCAAAATCACTTGTAGGTGCTTCTTAAAATGCAGATACCTGGGGTGCCTGGGGGGCTCAGCTTGTTAAGTGTCTGACTCTTGATTTCCGCTCAGGTCATGATCTCAGGGTTGTGAGATCGAGCCCCACATCAGGCTCTGGGCTCGGCACAGAGTATGCTTGTCCCTCTCCCTCCACTCCTCCCCCTGCTTGCTCTCTCTCTCAAATAAAATCTTACAAAAAAAAAAAAAAAAAAAAAGATGCAGATACCTGGGCACTACCCACAAAATGTTCTGATTCTTCAGGAGGGTGGGTCCCTGGACTCTGCCTTGTCAACCAGCTCTCCAAGGATCATCTGGAGACCACCTCTGACACTCTTTGGACCACCATTAGCATATGGAGCTTGGAGGGAGGTGGCCCCACCTTCAAAGTCAGTCTGCAAATCAGGGACAACTTCCCATTGCTTGGGCCCTAAACCTTAGAGCATCCTGGACTTCCCTGTTTCCTTCCTAGAGCCTCCATTTAGTGGGTCAGCAAATTCTATTGGCTCTTCTTTCAAAACATATTCAGATTTTCTTTAAAAGACTCTAGTACATGGACTTGGGGATGGAATGGTAAATGAAACAAGACTGGTAAAATGCTGAGGATTGTTGAAATTGGGAGTTCACTTTATTACTCACAAATTTTATGTAGATTTGAGTTTTTCCATAATAAAAATTTTTATCTTTAAGTCTTTGATCTAAAATCCATTTCTGGGAATTTATCCTAATGAACATGTTAGATACAGAAAAAAAAGTGCAAATAAAAATATTATTCAAATAATAATAGTGAATAATTGGGAACATACTAAGTTCTCCTAATAGGACAATAAACTGTGGGACACTCCTCAATGCAATTTTGTCATTAAAAACATTTATTCAGGCCATGTACCAACATGGAAAATGTGATATACTATTAAGTGAAAAACAAGACATTAAATTCTATATGTGGCATGATTAAAACTATACAAAGACTCCTGTCCTTAAAAAAGATAGAAATTTAATGGGGTGCCTGGCTGGCTGAGTCAGAACATCTGACTCTTGATCTCGGGGTTGTAGTTTGAACCCCACGTTGGGTATAGAGATTACTTAAAAATAAAATCTTAAAAAAATAAAAAAGTTTGAACTTTAAAAATAATTTTATATATCCAGAATCTGCCCACTTCCCACTACCTTCAACGCTACGACCTTTGCCTGAGCCCCACCATCTGGCCTGCATCCCTGCATCAGCCCCGCACTGGTCTCCCTGCTTCTACCCCTCCCATCTTTTTTCCATGTGGCAGCTAGGGGGGTCCTTCAAACTATAAACAGATCATGACCCTCCTCCGTTCAGAATTCTGCAAAGGCTTCCCATTTCTCCAAATAAAAGTCTTGACTTTACCACCACTGCCCTCCAGGATATAGGACCTTGACTGCTCTGTTCCCTGCCTTGCTCTGGCTCCTCCAACCAAGCTGGCTTCCTTGCCATGCTTCACTCACTCACTCCAGCTTCAGGACCTTTGCATCTGCTGTTTCCTCTGCGTGGAATGTGCTGCCTCCAGGTATCTGAATGAGTGGCCCCCTCCTTCCTCCTGGTGACTCTTCAGAGAGGTCTTACCTGAACTCCTCATCCAAAACAGCACTGCTCCCTCTCTCAACTCCCCCATACCCTTTATTTTTCTTCATAGCAGTTAGTCAATACCCTCCCTGATGCGTTTGTTCCTTGTGTCCTATACTTAATACAATGCAAATCCCTTGAGAACAAAGGCTTTCTGTCTGATTCTCTGCTGAATCCTCATACCTAGCACAGTGCCTGGCACACAGCAGGTGATTTGAATGAAAGAATGGTGGACTAAACACTCAAAAGAACTGTGAGTTTCATGTGGGCTTTCCTTCCTGGGTGATCTCTCCTTCCCCCAAACCTCCTGGCAGTGACAGACCCATACACAGCAGGAGCCCAGTGGGAACTAAAGTGGGTGACGGGTCTCCCACCCGAGGCCTACACCCACACCCCGTGTAAAGTGCATCCTGGGAAGTGGTGGCAGTAGGGCGTGTGGCTAACGGTAATGGCTTTGGGAGGGCAGATGCTGGCTTAACACCACCAGCTATGTGGCCTTGACAAAATGATGAGAATTTTCTGAGCGTTAGTTTTTCCCTGTGCAGAAGGAGAAGGATATTAACAGCTCCTACTCCCCAGGGCTGGAGTTAGGTCTCAAGTCCCATAAAGCACCTAATAAGCACAGTGCCTGGCACAGAGTAGGTGTGCGACAAGAGGCCATCAAATTAATCAACAGCCATATATATACGTGCCTTTGGCTCTTTTTAGTTTACAAAGTGCTCTTATGCCTGTTTTATCTAATGGGAGCCTTTCAACAACCCTGTCGGTTTTATCATCATTTTTATAGGTGAACACCTATAACCAACTGAGCCATCCAGGCACCCTAAGCTGAACACTCTTAAATGGTGCCCTACTGGGTCCATTTAAGAGTGGCAACTGGGTCAAAGGCAACTGGGTCAAAGAGGAGCAAAGTGCTTGCCTATGGAACACAACTGAATCTGACTACAACCCGGCACCCTCTTGTCCAGAAACACAGCTGTTATCACTGCCAATGCTAATCAAAGTGGTCTGGACGGCCCGTTAGAGCCCCAGACTCTAAAGCATGTGCCTAGTGTGAGCCTGTGATCAGCAAATGAATTCAGCCAACAAAATCAGCCAATGAGCCACACCTTCCCAACGACCCCACGGAGGCAGGGGTGCTCAGGCTCCCGTACCTCTGAATGAAGCTTGTGAACAAGTCCAGACAGACGAGCCATCTCTCAGAGTCCACCCAGGATTTAGAATATTTTAGTTTTCCCAAAAGGGAAAACACAAAAGCCCTTTCTCTAGTTTCTCTGCTTCAAGTCGGGCGACAGCTCTGAGCAGCAAATGCCACCTTTAGTGTTTGAGATCCTTGTCGTTCTGCCACCTCTGGCCCAGTCTGCCTCGACAGAGACAGTGTTTCTTCCCAAAGGTAATCCGAGGGGGAGGCCCTGCATGGAGCTCTGGGCCTGACTCTCATCAGTTTCCTCTACCTTCCCAGGATTGAAGGCCAAGGGAAGTCACATGGTGGGGAAGAGAACAGCAGGTGTTAGACATGAATTTTAGAACCACAAGGCCAAAACACCACAGACTCTTAGGAGTCATGGATTATCACAACTCTAGCATCTGAGAGACAGAGAAACTCACGACTTAATACCTTAAGCCTCATGGGGCTGGCAGAGATTCCACTGGATGGAAAGGGGCAGACTGGGAATCTGATGGCTTCTGGGTCAGAGGCTTAGCAAACATGCCCTGGTGAGAATATGGCCTGAGGGCTCCAGCCCCAGGAGGGAGGCTCGAGGGACAGGCCTTGGATAGCAACTTAATGGCAAAATTCTACAACCAGGCCCCTTGGGAGACAGATGAAAGGGGAGAGGGCAGCCTTCAGAAGGATGCCACCAGGCCATCCAGCCAGGCCATCCAGCCCTGGGCCCTGGTGCTCCAAGATCTCGATGGAGCCAGGTTTGTGGCAGGCCACCAACCACGAGGAGACTCTGACAGCAATACCATGATGGTCTGGCTTGATGGCACTTGCTCCGTGCTTGGAATGTGCTTTGTGAGCAGCACTCAGTGTCTGCAGAGCACTGCACAGCATCCTGATCAATAACTTCCATTTGCACAGTGTTTATAATAGAGATGAGTGCTCATGCCCCAAACCCTGGAAATGGCCTCGGAAGACAGGCTGACAATGGCTCTGGCCAGACAGTGGGGATGGCTCTGGCCTGCTCTAAGGGCTACTTTGGGTCATCTGGAAAAAGGGTCAATACAACCACTCCACCCCTGGCCTCATCCTCATTCAAGGTCACTTTAGGTATTTACGTTAATGAACTTCACTGATTTTTAAAAATGAGGGAGAGTTCTCGGGTAATCATGATCTCATATCAAAACTATAAGAATCTGTTTCTCTCTCTATAAAAAATCGCTGAAGAGATTAGCCCCCCAGGCTGCTCAGAGCAGGGCAGACCAAAAGACAGAGGTTGGACTGCTTTGCCAGTGTGCAAAATTCCCAGGAGAAACAGCAGGAGGCACACAGGGAGCAGAGATGCTCCGGCTCCAGGAGCCTGAAAGCCCTGTGCCCTGGGAGATGGAGTCCTTCTCCTCCAGAAGTCCCTGGTGCTTTTCTGTCTCTGGCGGGGGAGCAGAGGAGCTTGTACTCTTGGGAATCCATGCTGGGAGCACTGCTGGCTGCCAGGCCTGGCAAGTGGGACCAGCTCAGACTGGTGATGTGCTCCAGCCAGGATCAGAACTCATCCCGCAGCTGAGGGGGCTTGTCCATGCCGAAGAAAGAGGACAGCCTCCCCTGGAGGTCCCGTTCCCGCTTCACGAAGGCAGTGAAGGAGGAGACACAGTTGCCAATGAAGTGGTCAGCTTGGCCAAGGATGTACAGGTCGATCTGGGCCACTTCAGGCTTCAGGCTCACCACCTTCACCTGCAGGAGGAAGGGAAGAACGTTTTCACCAGGGTGGTGACCAGTTCGGCCAAGGCCTGCAGCCATACCCTCAGCTCTCTTCCCTCGTGCGAAAGTGACAGACACAGAAGGTGGGGCAGACAGGATTAGGACATGGGATCAGGCATTCTGGCAGCAGTATTGCCCAGCGGCTGCGGAGAGGCAGAGGGAGAGGGGGAAGCAGGCTCCCCGCTGAGCAGGGCTTGATGTCAGGACCCTGGGATCATGACCTGAGCCAAAGGCAGACACTTAACCAACTGAGCCATCCAGGCACCCTAAGCTGAACACTCTTAAATGGTGCCCTACTGCTCTTCAGAAAAAGATGACAAATCTTGAATGGGGCCTACAAAGCCCTGTTCAAGTCACCTCTCCACCTCTCCCCATCTCCCCTTGAGCTCCAGCCACTACCCACCAGGCTCCCTCCTGCCTCAGGACCTTTGCATGCACTCCCTCTGTTCGGGGTGCTCATCTTTTTGTCTGGTTAGTTCTTTTTTTTTTTTTTTTTTAAAGATTTTATTTATTTATTTGAGAGAGAGAATGAGATAGAGAGAACATGAGGGGAGGAGGGTCAGAGGGAGAAGCAGACTCCCTGCTGAGCAGGGAGCCCGATGCGGGATTTGATCCCGGGACTCCAGGATCATGACCTGAGCCGGAGGCAGTCGCCCAACCAACTGAGCCACCCAGGCACCCTGTCTGGTTAGTTCTTACTTAACCCTCACTCTGCAGCTCCAGTCTCACCTCTGTGGACCCCGATCTAGGCCAGAGTCCTCTGCTCTACATTCTCCCAAACCACATTCCTTTACTTTGCAGCACACACTTCAGTTTGTAGTTTCTACTCTGATTAATATCTGTCTCCTGAACCTGATGGGGTCAGGGCTGCGGCAGCCTTCTGGTCACTGCTGGCTGGGGCCTGCCTCAATAAACATCTATTGACTGGACAAGCGAATGAGTGAGCCCCTGCCCCTACTCGAGCTCCTGGACCTCTCATGCAGCATATATTAGAGTTCTGTGCAAAGTCTCTTTTCCTGAGTCTAGACTGGGAGCTTTACAGGGCAAGACCACATCTTATTTATCAGTATCCCCAGCTCAGCAGGGCCCCAGCTTAAATGAGGAGCAAGAGTGGGCTCTGAGCCCATGAGAAAGGGGCTGAGGAGTGGGGAAGGGCAAGAACAGTGGCACAGGAACAGGAAATAGAAAATGGCAAGAGGCTCAAGGTGTAACAAATATATCAACTCTAAAAACTCACAAAAAAACTCCCTGGGACTCTCCAAATGCTTCAACTTAGTACAGAGGTGGGGGTGTGGGCAGAGCTGGGGCTGAAAGTGCTTTGCTGTCACACAGAGATTTCTGATGTAACAAAAATCATCATCTTGCTCTGTGGACGGTAGCAAAGAAATAATACTAGTTTAATCATGGCCAAAATCCCCGAGCAATTCCACCCACGCTCTGAAACTTACCCGCTCTGTGTCATGCCCACTATAATTAGCTCTGAGACCTCTTGGGTAAATTCTATCCCTTCTTGGTTTCCTCAGCTATAAAATACAGGGGTTGGGTTAGAGGAGTCCCAAGGGCTCCCGGCTCTGATGGTCTTCTTTAGCGTGGGTGGGTGGGAGGGAGGCCAGAATGCTCGGCTTCAGCACCTTCTCTACACGTCAGGGCTTCCAGCCCGTGTCTGGGGTAAAAGGGAGAACGGGGCCCCTCACATAAAGCCAAGGGTTCTCACTGCTAGAAAGCCAACCTTTTAAGGTCTGTACAAGCATTTAGGGCTTTCATTCATCCACGAAATCTTACTGAATGCTTACCATTAATTCAGTCATTTTATCGATACATACTTATTACCTACTCTCCACTGATAGAGTACCAAATACAACCACTCTTTATTCACACACTGAATATTTACTATTCACCACTTCCTTAAGCACTTACTAAGCACAAAAGAGCCTTCCCTTTATTCATCAATCACCTACTCCTACTATTGCTGACTGCTAACATTATTGAGGACTTGTTTTGTCCTGGAACTGTTTGTTTCTTCATATCTGATCTGCACTACCGCCCAATGAGATAGGACTGCTCTCAGTCCCACTTTACAGAAGAGGCAACAAAAGCACAGAGAGCTAAAGTACCTTGCACAAGACAGCACAGTGAGTAGTGCTCACATTCTCCGGCCCCAGAGTCCAAGCCCTTAATCTCTCTGCTACACTGGATTTCTCCCGAGGGCCCACTCTTTACGTCCTTATTCGATAGTTACTGAGCATCTACTGTGTTAGGCACTGTCCTGGACATTGGTGATGGCAAGGCCCCCAGATGCTGAGGAACAGAACAGTGAGTCAGCCTTGGACTCTGCCTTTAAGGAGCCACAACTCTTGGGAAGTGGGCCGTGTCTCTGGCCTCATGCAGACTAGACAGTGCCTCCAGAGCAGATGTGATAAAATGTGGTGATGGCTTCAGTAGGAAGCTACAAGAGTGCAGGGAAATCTGGAGAGAATGTGCCAAGGTGTTTGGGCTGGGGTTTGAAGGAAGGATAGGAACTGGAGCAGAAGTGGACATCTAGGGGCACCTGGGTGGCTCAGATGGTTAAGCGTCTGCCTTCGGCTCAGGTCATGATCTCAGGGTCCTGGGATCAAGCCCCGCATCGGGCTCCCTGCTTGGCGGGGAGCCTGCTTCTCCCTCTCCCTCTACTGTTCCCCCTGCTTGTGCTCTCTCGCTCTCTCTGTCAAATAAATAAATAAAATCTTAAAAAAAAAAAAAAAAAGAAGTGGACATCTAAGTGTCGGGAGGACATGAAGCATGTAGAGGGAGCGGTGGGACCACCCTGGAGCTTTCTTGGATTCCCTTCCCCCTACACCCCCACTGAGACCATACACACCTTCCCTTTGAAGAGCTCTTGGATCTCGGGCACGTAACTCTCGGAATCCGTGGCGATGTAGACTGACTGGGCATTCAGCGTGTCCACCCAGAGCTTCACAGCCCGTCTGATTTCCTTCAGGTCAGGGAGGCACATAGTCAGGGTGAGAGGGGCGGCCGTGCTGCGGCTGTAGCCCACACACTGCGGGGAGGCCATGAAGTGGGAGCCTGCAGTCCCGTCCTTCAGCATGGCACAGGCATTCTTCTGCAGGGTCGTGGGGGGACAGGGTTAAAGACAGCAGCTGGCCCGGGGCCCCAGACACAAGAGCCACTAAGTGGAAAAAGACTATATAGAAGCTCAACTATGTTTTTAAAAAAAAGTATTGAGGGAAGAGAGAAATGCATCAAGACAGTAACAGTGGCTGTTTCTGTAGAGTGGATACTGGCTTTTTACAAAATATGTTTTTCTTAGTCTTACTGGATTATCTGGGACGTCCAGCAGAATTCTGAACCGTGGTGGTGATAACGGGCAGCCTTATCTGATTTCTGACTTCAGTGGGAACACTTCTGGTAGCTCCCATGAAGTACATGTTTGCTGTGGGTTTCGGAGAGATAGCCTTTATCAAGTTAAGGTGGGTCCTTTCAATTCCCAGTTGGTTAAGAGGTTTTTGTTTTTTTTTTTTTTAATCATGACTGAGTGTCGGCTTTTATCAAATGCTTTCTTGGCCTCTATTGAGATGATTATATGATTTTTCCTCTTTGGGTGCTAATATAGTGAATTTCATTGCATTCCTGGGATAAGGTTTACTTGTGTCGTATGCTCTTTAATATGTTATTGGAGTTTACTTGCTGATATTCTACTTAGGATCTGTACATTTATGTTTGTGAGAATGAGCTCTACTCTTCTGAATTGACCTTATCCGAGTTTGGGTTAGTGTTATGCTAGCTTTGTGAAAAATAGCATCTTATGTCTTTTTATGTTCTAAGCATGTATAGATGGAAACTGTTTCTTAAAGGTTTGGCTAAAACCACTCACAAGATATTCTGAGCCTGGTTCCTTTTCTTTATGGAAGGAGGGCAGGAAGGGAGTCAATGTGTGACTATAGTTGACCCTTGAACGACACAGGGCGTAGGGGCCGCCATCCCCTACCCCGTATATAATTTTTGACTTCCCCCAAACTTAGCTACTAATAGCCTACTGTAGACCAAAAGCCTTACTGATAACATAAACAGTTGATAAACACATATTTTGTATGTTATATGTATCGCATATTGTATTCTTACAATAAAGGAAGCTAGAAACAAGAAAAAGTTACTAAGAAAGTCCTAAGGAAAAGAAAACCCACATACAACACCTCCCTGTAAAACCTCATCAGCATGTTAGGGAGCCCATGTGGTTTAAACCCATGTTGTTCAAGGGTCAACTGTACCTCCTCAATTGACTCTGAGTGAATTTTGATCTAATTTCTATCCTTTGCAGTATTTTTCAAGTCTTCAACAATGAGCATTTCTAACATACATACATACATATATCCTCTTATGTAAATTAAGGAGATGTCTACATTTCTCCTGTTATTTTTACACAGAAGATAATCTGATGAGGTTTCTGCACATTTAAGCAGCCTCCAAATTTGGAGGATGACATCTTCAGTTTTGAGAGCCCCACCCAATCTCCAGAGCCTGTTTTTCAACAAAGAGTCTACTGGCTAAACAATTAGCTGGACCACAAGACTCCTGGGCTCTGGGTCTCTCTCTGGCTTGCTGCCTGACTTGGAGTCTAGCTTGATGTTTATTTAACCATCTGCAAAATAAGGACAAAAATGGCTATTATTAAAATGAGCGCTGGCAAGCAAGCACTTTGCAGCCACATTTCTCATGTGTCTAAGGCAGGATCGTGGAACACAGCCCCGTGGACTTGGCTGAGTGAGACCTCTCTGCCCTGGCTGGGACTCGGTGCAGTGGGTTCAGGGTTCAACATCCACAGGCATGCGCCCTAATCAGGGACATGTCCAAGTCAGCCCTGAGAGGAAGGGAGAAATTACCCAGTCAGAGCCAATGCGCAGGTGAATGCCCACGTAGGGCCGGATGAGGTGGGTGCGGATGTGGGCCTCTCCCGTCCTCACCATCTCGTCTGACCATACCATGTACTTCTGGAGTGGCCTGTGTTCCTCCAGGACAGGGAACTGGGCCGGAGCCCCTGGCAGGGCAAGCACTGGATGTTCCTTTGGAGAAAATCTAGGCATGAGACCGAATGAGGGGAAGTTAGACAGAGGACACACAGCCTGGCCGCCTCCCCCACAGGACAAAGGATGGTGTTGCGCCATGCCCCAGAGACCCTGCAAAGGGGCCCCGCTAACATGCAAGAAGCACGAGAGGCTGAGAAACCCCAATAGGCTGATAAGGAACTGTGGCAGCGACAACAGGCACAATATACAATACTGTCCCGCCGCACAGATTTTACAACCCTCTTTGCTTGCTTAATAATTAAAAATTTACAGTAGAGCATTCCAACCTTTTGTATGTCATGCTGGCTTCCAGTCTGTGGTGTGGTAATTCACTCTGGGGTGGGGTGTCTGGACTGCGCCTCTGCCCTTTTACCCACATGGCGGGACTGGGACATGCAGCGGCTTCCAGAGGGCCGTGGACAGGTCAGGCTCACAGGCAATGTGTACACTGGGTGAGGCCATTCGTGCAACATTTAACATATATTTGTTGATTGCCTACTACGTGCTGGGGCCCAGGGGAGAACAAGACAAGCATGATCCCTGCCCTCGTGAAAAGCACCTGCCATCTACGGATGCCCTCGTCGTACCGTCCTGAAGGCTCTCCTTCCTCCTTGTACACAACGCACCTTGTAATTACTTTACCCTGTCTTTTCTACTAGACACAGACTTCTGAAGGCATGCCTCCATGTGACTAGGACGGTGTCTGGCACATGTAAGAGCTCAGTGAATATTTGTTGACTGAATGAGTGAGGAGAGAACCCATGTTCCCTCTTCAGCTAAATCCAGAGTCCATCCTAGCAACACGAAACATCCTGATAGTTCCATCAACTCGAATGCACTTTCAAGCTCCAGATCTCTGTATGCTTCTTGCCTCGACCTGGACTGCCTTCCCTCTGTCAGCCAAAAGCCTTTTCTTAAAATTCTGAAATTGGCATGGCCACTCTGGCAAACAGTTTGGCAGTTTCTTGTAAAACTAGAATGCAGTTACCATATGCCCCAGCAATTATACTCTTGGGCATTTATCCCAAAGAAATGAAAACCTATATTCACACACGAACCAGTATACGAATGTTTAGAGCAGCTTTGTTCATAACAGCCCCAAACTGGAAACAGCTCTACTGTCCAAGTGATTAGCTAACCAAACCATGGTGCATCCCACCACGGAATCCGACAGCAATAGCAAGGAACAAACTACCGAGACAGGCGACAAGGTGGGATGGATCTCAAGGGAGCTATGCAGAACGAGAGAAGCCAAGCCCTCAATCTTGCATACTGTGATTGCATTTATGTAACATTTTTGAAATGACATAACGGAGCAGAGAACAGAAATGGAGAAGAGATTAGTGGTTGTCAGGGGCTAGGGTGTGTGTGCCCGTGTGTGTGTGTGTGTGTGTGTGCGCGCGCGTGCGTGCGCACACATGCATGGTTAAGGACATGGGTGTAGTCATATACTGGTCACAGAGGATCCTTGTGAAGTTAGAACTGTTCGGGTATTTTGACTGTGGTGGTGGTTACAACCTACATGTGTGTAAAATCGAACAGACCTAAGTACACACACACATGTGCGCATACAGAAGTGAGTACAAGTAAAACTAGGACAATCTGAATATGATGGGTGGATTGTATCAATGTCAACATCCTGGTTGTGATACTGCACTATAGTTTTGCAAAATGCCAGCAATGAGTGAAACTGGGTAAAGGGTATCTGGGACCTCTTTGTATTCTCCTTTTTCTTTTCTTTTCTTTCCTTCCTTTCTTCCTTCCTTCCTTGTCTTTGCATTATTTCTTACAACATGTGAATCTACAATTACCTCAATAAAAATTTCAATGAAAAGTTATTAAATATTTCAAAGCATAACAGGAAAATAAAGAAAATAACTTTACAACCCACATACACATGACCTAAATTAGCAGATATTAATACTTCACTGTGTTTCAGATTTGTTATTTTTTTTTTTTTAAGATTTTATTTATTTATTTGACAGAGAGAGAGAGAGACAGCGAGAGAGGGAACACAAGCAGGGGGAGCGGGAGAGGGAGAAGCAGGCTTCCCGCGGAGCAGGGAGCCCCATGCGGGACTCGATCCCAGGACCCTGGGATCATGACCTGAGCCGAAGGCAGACGCCCAACGACTGAGCCACCCAGGCGCCCCTCAGATTTTTTTTTAAAAAGAGACACTGGTCTATCCCGTCATCTTTCCCTCCTTTACTTCCTCTTCCCAGAAGATACAGTGGCTTTATGCATGACTACACTTTTACTATTTGTGCATAAAGGTGTGATTCTGTGTGCTTTTCACACAATGTAATGGTAAAGGTCGCGGCCGTCGAGCCAGACGGCCTTGTGCTGATGTTGACTATGCCGCCCTACTAACTTGGGCAGGTGACTCACCCGTTCTGTGCAGCAGTTCCCTTATTTGTATAATAGAGCTAATAATAGCTCCTGACTCGTAGGGCTCTTGAGAAGATTAAATGGATTAATATAAGCAAAGCATTTAGAACAGTACTCGGCACATAGAAAGCTCTTAAGAAATCCTATCACCATCACCATCATTGTCCTATTGCATGAAACCCACTGCAACTTTTTAGAAATTCAACTTTATGTTTTAGAGACTTGGCCACGTTGACCGTGTTAGCTTCTCTCGAAGTTTTCCATTTTGCACGAATAAGCACAGCAGGGCTGCAGTGGGCACGCCCCTTTCTTCACACCCAACCCAAACACCTCGGTCTACAAACACCTCCCAACCCTCCAAGACCAGCTGCCACTCCCAAGCTTCGGCTCCTATGGGAGGGCTCCCTGTCCCACTTCTCCTTTGCTGCCGTTTGCACACTGACGTGCTCAACAGCCGTCTCCCCTGCTCCACCATCAGCCCTTATTGTTAGTGTGCTCCCAGGCTGCAGCCTTCCTCAGAGGCCGTAAACAGGTGACATGTAATTGGCAAGGCTGGGACCAGACTGAGACCCGAAGGATGAGGAGCCATCCCTGCAAACAGTGGGAGAGAAAGGTAGTCCTTCCTGACAGGGACGTTGAGAGCAAGGCCCTGCCTCCTTCATGTCCCTACATCCTTCGCACTCAGTATGGTGTTCATCTACTGTCCCACATATGTACTCCGGGTGCATCAGTGGATGCTGTGCATAGAGAAAACTCCAGCTGGGTGGAGGAATCTCAGTAGTGGAGGGGTGGTGGGGAAGAACCCCAGAGGTTCACTGCACCCAGCAGCAAGAGAATATGCCTTTTTCAGCTGGACAGTGACCAGGCTAAGGGCCGGACCTAGGGCGCTCAGGGGTAGATGGAGCTGGTCAAGCTTTATTTCCAAACAACACCCTTAGCACTCCCTTTCTTTCCAAACAACACTCTCCTCTCTCATTGGGAGTAAATGAGCACATCAGTCTGGGCCTCTTGATGCTCATCAGGTCAGAGCTGATGTCCCAGTGGGGCAGCCATGTGATGATCCAGATCTAGGGAGAGGGGATGGACATTCCAAATCTAGAATTCACCAAGGGTCAGCTGCAGATTCTCTCCAAGAGGTCAGAGAGCGCATAGTTCCTGATTTCTCCTAGTGTTCCACTGCCTGGGAGATCACAAACTCTTTCTACTTTTGAAATCTTTGGAGGTGACTTCAGAAAGGAGTTTGGCTGAGGGCCGGGTGGTAGTAGGTGTTCAGCTCATATGCACTTCTTCTTCCTCTAACCCCTGACAACCTGGCCTGGTTTTTCTAGTAAGACCCCTGAATCCTCATTCCTTCAATCATTCATTCTAAAAATATTGATGTACCCATTGTGCGTTGAGGCCTGTGCTAGGGACTACAGATCAGAAACAGAGGGCACAGACTCCGCTTTTGAGGGTCTCACTGATGGCATTGGGGGAGCTGGGAGTGAGGTGCATAGTTAAGAAACCAGGTTCTGGAGCAGACTGCCTTGGATTCAAATCCCAGCTCCACCAATTCCTGGTTGCATGACCATGGGCGTGTTACTTAAGCTTTCTATGCCTCGATTTCCTCATCTGTAAAAGGAGAATAACAATAGTGCTTACCTCACAGGGCTCTTGTGAGAACCAAATGAGTTCATACACGTAAAGCAAGTAGAACGTTGCCTGTCACATAATAAGGCTCGATCTGTGATTCACATACATGTACATGTAAGATTATTATAATGAAACAAACGTCATGTAGAGCCAGGATGTCAGCTTCTGTGACACAAGCCCTGGGCCAGTGTGTGTGGGAACTGTGGGGAGCGGAATAGCCCAGGCCCCTACCCTCGTGGGCTGACGCTGCAGCAGGGGAGACGGCTGTCGAGCACGTCAGTGTGCAAACGGCAGCAAAGGAGAAGTGGGACAGGGAGCCCTCCCGTAGGAGCCGAGGCTTGGGAGTGGCAGCTGGTCTTGGAGGGTTGGGAGGTGATTGTAGACCGAGGTGTTTGGGTTGGGTGTGAAGAAAGGGGCGTGCCCACTGCAGCCCTGCTGTGCTTATTCGTGCAAAATGGAAAACTTCGAGAGAAGCTAACACGGTCAACGTGGCCAAGTCTCTAAAACATAAAGTTGAATTTCTAAAAAGTTGCAGTGGGTTTCATGCAATAGGACAATGATGGTGATGGTGATAGTCAGGATTTCCTAGGAGTTCCAAATACCTGTTACCTTCACGCCACGAGAATGGTTCAGCATGATGGTCCATGGTCTTTCAACATTTGATGTGCAATAAATATCTGTTGAATTAAACCTCTGCCAGGGTATTCACAGACTCAGAAGCAGCAGAGCTAGAAGGATTCTCAGAAATCACCTAGTGGGGAAGAAATACCTCTTACCCCTTCTCCTCGAATTAGCTGGACACATGGCAGCCCCAAATAAAGAGATTTCTCTGTACTTCTTGCAGCTAAGATATGGCCATGTGTCTAAGAACTAGCCAACGAGATGCAAGAGGGCTATATGGGACTTCTAGAAAGGTTCCTTAAAAAGGTGAGGCTGTGCCCCCCTTCTGCCCTTTTTTCCTTCCAGCTGCCTGAGGCAAGGTTGTAATGGCTAAAGCTTCATCAGCCCCGTGAGGGGACACTGAGGATAAAAGCCGGTACTGGGTCAGCTGGGCGGAGTTGGCAGCCTGAGTCCTGACAACACGATGGAGCTGCCATCGAGTGGTGGGTTGCATACCTCAGTACTCCTCTTACTTAAGAAAGCAATACATTTCTATCTTCTTAATCTGCTGTTATTTGGGGTTTTCTATAACATGTGGCTTAAATTAAGCCTGGTATACCTAGACCTGTGGCCATCCAAGCTTTTAGTTGATATACAAGAGGATTACTCGTTAAAGGTGGTGGTGGGAGGGACCTGAGTCCCTCCAGGTTGGCCCTGCATTGCCAGCCTCATGGCACTAGAGGCCCTTCTCAAGAACTCTGAGGAACAGTACAGAAACCACAGACCTTCTCATCCCCTTCATTTTACAGATGGAATGGTGGCCAGAGAAGGGAAGCAATCTACCTCATCACACAGTGAGCCGGGGAAAAGCCTGACCCTTTCCAATGCCATTCTCCCTACACCCCTACCCCCGCCCCCAAAGGACAACTTTCTACAGCAAGCAAGTGTCCACTATTTTAGAAAATGTTCAGAATATATACACTCTCCAGCTCACTCCTACAAAGCACTCAGGCTGCTTATCAGCCTGCTTTGCCAGGGCCTACAAAGCCCTGTGCAGTCTGACCCCTGCCCACTTCTTCTCCAAGCTCCTTGCCTCTTTGGCAGATTAATTCTTCAAATCTCCTCTCGTTAGGTGGACTCTGTGTCCCCTCCCAACGGCATGAAGCAGAAGTGACACTGTCCCAGTCACCAGGCCCAGGCTTTAGGAGCCAGCAGCTTCTATTTCCCATCTCTTGAAACATTCACTCCCTGGTTGTATCCTCTCAGAACTTGGCTGATATGCCATCAGAAGTCCAAGCCACATGGAGAGGCCTTGTGTACTCACACCAGCCAACTGCCCCAGCTGAGCTCCCCGATGACAGCCTGCATTACCGGCTAGCCATGAGCGAGCCCTCTTGGACATGCAGCCCAGCCGGGCTTCCAGACTCCAGCCCCAGCTGACAGCTGACTTCAACCACATGAGACCAAAAGCAAGAAGTGACCGGCTAACCCAAGTGTCCATCAACAGATGAACAGATAAAATGTGATCCATGCACATAATGAACTATTCAGCCTTAAAAGGACTAAAATTTGGGGGCGCCTGGGTGGCTCAGTTGGTTAAGCGACTGCCTTCGGCTCAGGTCATGATCCCAGGGTCCTGGGATCGAGCCCCACATCGGGCTCCCTGCTCAGTGGGAGCCTGCTTCTCCCTCTCCCACTCCCCCTGCTTGTGTTCCCTCTCTCGCCGTGTCTCTCTCTTTCTCTCCATCAATTAAATAAATAAAATCTTAAAAAAAAAAAAAAAGGACTAAAATTTTGATGTATACCACAACGCAGATGAGACCTGAAGACATTATGTTAAGTGAAATAAGCTAGAAACAAAAAGACTAATATCATATCATTCTACTTATAAGAGACCTAGAATAGGCAAATTCAGAGACAGAAAAGTTGAATAGAGGGATAGGGCGGGGGGCATGGAAGAATGGGGAGAAGTTGTTTAATGGGTACAGAGGTTCTGTCTGTGGTGATGAAAACGTTCTGGAGATGGATGGTGGTGGTGGCTGCATACAACAGGGCAAAGTACTTAATGCTACTGAATGTATACTTAAAAACATGGTTACAAAATAACTAAACAACACACACACACACACACACACACACACACACACACACACTCTCCATTGGCACAAATACACATATACATCCCCGTAACCATTTTTTGAAATCTCGTGTTTGTTTATGTTTAGAACTGATCCTGCTAGCAATATTTACTAACCTGGTAAATAATGATATCAATCCCTCCTCAGAAAAGGCAGTTGAGTAATACTTGATCACAAACTACACACAGTAGTTTCATTTTAAGCTAACCTGTGTAGGTATATAGGTGTGTATAAAAGTACCGGAGGATGGAAGTATATACATCAAGCTGCTAAGAGTGTTTTTTGAAGGGGGTGGTGGATTATGAGCAAATGTAATTCTCTTCTTTATTAAAAATTTAAAAATCTCTTGGGCGCCTGGGTGGCTCAGTTGGTTAAGCGACTGCTTTCAGCTCAGGTCATGATCCTGGAGTCCCGGGATCGAGTCCCGCATCGGGCTCCCTGCTTGGCAGGGAGTCTGCTTCTCCCTCTGATCCTCCCCCCTCTCATGCTCTCTGTCTCTCATTCTCTCTCTCTCTCAAATAAATAAATAAAATCTTAAAAAAAAAAAAAAAATTTTAAAAATCTCCCACCCAATCTGTGGTGGGTTCTAAAGGATATTTATAGCAAGAAGTTAGATGTTTAACATGGATTGAAACTTTGTACAGTTGGGATTCTAGAAAGATGGAAAACCAAAAACCAGAACTGCCTCGCTGACCCCTGTCAACCCACAGAACTCTGAGAAATAATTACCCACTGCTGGGGAACCATTCCAAAACTGGTTTATTATTCAGTAACAAACGATGGAACAGTCCCCATTCTCCTCCTCACTCACTCCAAGAAGCCACACTGGCTGTCTGCCTCTCCACCACACCAAGCCTGTTCCTGCCTCAGAGCCTCTGTGCTCCATGTCCCCACCATGAAGAACTACCTTTCTCTCCAGCTTTTTCCATGGATGGCTCCTTTAGGTCTCTCATGGCCTGAATGTTTGTGCGCCACCCCACCCCCCTCCCGCCCTCTCCGATTCATAGTTGAGGTCCCAACCCCCAATGTGATGATATTAGGAGGTAGGGCATTTGGGAGCCAATAAAGTTTAGTTGAGGTCATAAGAATAGAGCCCCCATGATGAGATTAGTGCCTTATAAGTGAGCCTGCTCTCTAACATGTGAGGACACAGCAAAAAGGTAGCAAGCAAAGATCACTGGAACCCAACCATGCTAGCACCCTGATCTTGGACTTCCCAGCCTCCAGAACCATGAGAAATAAGCATGTTGTTTTAGCCTCCAGGCTGTGCTATTTTGTTATAGCAGCCCGAGCTGACTGAGATAAGGTCTTGGCCCTAAAACCACACATCACCTGTTTATGTCCTTCGTGGCACTATATCTTCTGGAAACAAGGAGGTGATCAAATGGAAATACCCTATCTGAGATCAACCACGAGGGAGGAGTAGAACCTGCCATGACTGAGTATCCTCAGTAGCTCCTGAATTAGCTCAGAAATCCCAAATGGGAATTGGCAGCTGTTACAGGCACAGCTATTCTCCACGGTGATTAAGAATGGGCGCTCTTGGAGCGCCTGGGTGGCTCAGCTGTTAAGCATCTGCCTTTGGCTCAGGTCATGATCCCAGGGTCCTGGGATCGAGCCCCACATCGGGCTCCCCGCCCAGCGGGAGGCCTGCTTCTCCCTCTCCCACTCCCCCTGCTTGTGTTCCCTCTCTCGCTGTGTCTCTGTCAAATAAATAAATAAAATCTTCTTTAAAAAAAAAAAAAAAGAATGGGTGCTCTGGAATCAGACTACCTGGGTTCAAATCCCAGCTTTGCCACTTTAAGCTGTGTGACCTTGGGCAAGAGACTTCACTCCTCTTTGCTTCAACTTCCCTATGTGTAAAGCACAGAAGACAGTAACTCCTGTCACACAGACTTGTGGAAGGATCCAATGAGTTATCACCTTAGAAGACTTAGGAAGTGAAATGAAAACTTAGAACGGTGTTTGGCATGCAGTAGGCACTAAATAAATAGCAGCTTTATTATGTATTAAAGAGTTACATTCGGCCTGCAGCTGCCCTCTCAACAGCTGGGTTACCCTGGGCAAGCTATCTTACTTCACTGAGCTGTTTCCTTATCTGCCAAATGAAAATCAATCATTAAACCCACTTCATAGAGTTTCCCAAAGTTTCTCTTTATATGAAATAAAGCATGTGAATAATAATATTAACCGCTAATACTGGCTGGCCCCCCTCGGAGGCAGATGCCACAGGGCTCCTTCCGTTCAACCACGAGGATATTCAGGCCAGAGAGCTGGAGAGGCTGCTCAGGGGCTCCTGAGAAAGAGGCAGGGCTGAGTCCGAGCCCAGGTCTGTCTGATCCTGAGCGCGGACTCCTTTCTCTACATCAGTGCATCCTTGGTCTACAGAATGCCGAGGGCTATGACCATGTATGACTTCACATGTTCCTCACAGCCCTGAACCCAAGTCTGACTTTTAAGCTCACGTTCCTTCTTGCCATGCTATAGCATCAAGGCAAGCGCTCTCTGTTTGTTAGCATCATTATAACTAGTATGCGGCTCCCTGAAGGCTGAGGCTGGGTCTTCCTCATTTTTATATATCACCTCTGGCCTTTGAGCACTATGTCTCCTACGTGACAGACGCCTATAAATATTTCACAGCCTGTGCCTGTGCCCTGCTAACCTATTTTTTTTTAATAGGGCCTACTGGAATGCAATTAATAAAGCACATCCAATTATTATCAGGATGACATCATTTCTCAGTCTGCACCTGAAGTTGCTTTTCTCTAGAAGCTGCTTCCAATTCTCACCTTGTGAAGAGGAAGGTAACAGGGGAGTGATTCTCACGCCTAGAGGAGGAAATCAAGACCCATGTGACTGCACAATACTCTTTTTATGACATCCTTTATCGGCCGATAAACTCTTGCTCAACCTTGTGGCAGGTCAACGTCCCACCGTGTCAGGCGTTGAGATGGGAACAGATCACACAGGATCCCAAGTTCAACAGACAGAAGGGCCGCACCTTTGGTCTCAAACGTCAGGGTGTGGTACAGGGGGGAGAGGGTCAGGAAGGTGCTGCATTCTCAGGGGCCCCACGCCCCTCCCCCAAACCCAGCAACACTGCCCCCTCCAAGTACCTCTGGATCCACTGGTCTTTGTAGGAGGCGCTGAAGGAAATGCCTGAAAAAAGTTCAGACTTGTTGAAACTCACATGAAACTGATCCCAAAATGGGCCAAAGGGATTTCCTTCCTGCAGAAAGAGAGAGATCAAAGACTTACTGAGGAGGGAAAGCCCTCTGGGTATGGGGCCAAGGAACTGTGGGTGGGGGAACCCTGGTAGACTAGACTTAGGTTGAAACCCCTCATGGGATGGCCAATAGGAATGTCACTTTGTAAATCCTGAGCTGGGGACTGAGGAGAGCAACTCGGCCTCCAGTCTGGTTTCCAGCAGATGTTCACCACAGTGTCTAAAGGAGTCTTACCCACTGACATGCCACATCCCACTGACCCTGCAGCTCTAGTGGGGGTAGAGGAAGGAAGTGGATCTTGAACTTGGGCTTTAGATCTTGGACTAGAGCTTTCAGAGACTTTCAGACCAGCTAACACAATGCCCTTATTTTCAAGATGGAAACCAGGGCCCAGACAGCGTAAGACCCTTGTCCAAGGTCACACAGCAAGTAAGGGCAGTGTCGTGGCTATAAGCCAAGCCTCCTTTCTCAAATTTCATGGCTCTTTCAACTACCCTCCCTAGACTTTAGCATAAGCACTGAAAGACATACTGGGAATTGTCCTATTCCCAAAGTGCCAGAAAATTACAAATTTCTCCTGATGAAATATGACTGTTTCTTATTTACCTGCTGAAAGGCAGGAATGTATACAAGATAAGAGGGTGGATAATGGAGCCAAATTACCTGGAGTTGAATCCCAGCTTATTTGCTATGTGACCTTGGGCAAAATATCGAAACTCTGTATTGCACTCAGTGTCCTCTCTATAAAACGGGGATATTAATAGTACTTCCCTCATGGAGCAGTTGGAAGATTAAGTGGGTTAATATGTGTAAAGCTCTTATGGTACCTGGCTTGTAGTAAGTGCCATAGAAGTATTAGATATTATTTGGGGCACCTGGGTGGCTCAGTTGGCTAAGCGTCTGACTCAATTTCGGCTCAGGTCATGATCTCAGGGTTGTGAGATCGAGCCCCCAGTCATCAGGCTAGTGGAGCCTGCTTAAGATTCCCTCTCCCTTCCCTTTCCCTGTGCCTCTCCCCCTACTCTCTCTCTCGGTCTGAAAAAAAAAAAGTATTAGTTATTATTACTCATGTGGCACTTTACAGTTTATAAGCACTCCTGCACCTGGCCCTGTGACATTATTGAGTGAGACAGAGCAGGGATAAAGGCTCAGAGGAATCAAGGTCCTCTGCCCAAAGTGACACTGCTGACGGACGTCAGAAATGGGACTTAAATCTCCATCTTTCTACCCTAACCCTTCTAGTGCCTTTCCCCACATATTGTTGTCACAGTGTCTCAGGGGCCTAGAGGACATGGAACAGGCAGAAAGGGTCCCCCAGACCCACCTTCATGGGGCACGTCTTCTTATCAGGGCTTCGCTGGGCTGCCACCTCAAAGCAGTATGCCACCCGCCTCTCAGGGGGCCAGTGAGTGGGTGCTAGCTTTTCCATGAAGTTCTCCAGGCTGATAACTCGATGGTAGGCCTGGAGGGGCTCCAGCTTGAAGTACTTCTGGTAGGACACATGGAGCTACAGGAAAAGGTGCAGAAGGAGAGGCAGAGATCCCTCCTCAGTATCCTAGTGGCTCTTTTAATAAGACATTCATTAAAACCATACACTCCAAGACCCAGACAGCTCAGACTATAAGCCAATTAAAAACTTTCGGAAAAGGACACCAAAGCTAGAAGAGAAAAAGACTGGGAGAATTTATCTGCAAACTAATGAAGAAACAGTAACATCTTTTGTGTTCAGAAATACTTGCTGATCTAGATGAAAAAAGACAAATGATGTAAGGGAAAATGTGAGCAAAGGACAGAAGTGAACAACTCACAGCAAAGAAAACCCACATAGCCAATACACTCAAAAGATGTACAAACTCACAAGTAACTAGAAAAAAGCAAGTCACAGTTACAAGGCCACTTCTCACTTATTAGACCAGCAAAAATTTAAAAGCTTAACTTTAATTGTTGGAAGGGAAGTGGGGAATTAGGGGCTGCTGTATATGGCTGGTAGTCAAAATGTACATTCTGGAACAACTACTTTAGAATGTAATCTTGCAGCATCTACTAGAATTTAAAATGTTCCTTCCACCTCTCTGTATTTTCCCTAGAGAAGCTCTTCCACTTTGCATGGGAGATGGGTACAGGTATGCTCAGTGCCACAGCAGAAGTACAAGAAAGACCTCAGAAGGAGTCACACTGAAGACACTACGTCCACGACAGTGGCTGCCTCTGGGGCTGGGAGGAGGGAGTGAGACTAGCCTCGGGAGCCACGGGAGACTTTATCTTTCAACAACTTCATCTGTAATATTTTATTTCTTTTATTTAAAAAAGAAAGATGAAGCAAAGAGAAAATGTTAAATAATGATCACTTCTAGAGGTGGGTACATGGACGGTGATTATATTAATCTCTATAGTTTTCTAGATTTTAAAAAAATTTCTTAGAACACCATGGAATAAAAATTTAGACTTTAATCTATAGGTCAGGGTTCCCAAGCATGTTCCACTAGTTCATGGGGATAATCTGCAATCAAAAGGCTCCAGAGTTAAACAGACCTGGGAAATGCTGTGTTAAGCTGATTTCTTTACTATAGGACTTCTCAGTATGCTAATGTGTATTTTGAATCTCCAGTTTTGGAGGATGGGGAATTGAGAATATAATTTCCCAAACTGATTTCCTTCATGAGCCATTGGCATTTCAACAAACAATTTGGGATATTTAACTATTAGCAACAAGGTCTTGCTGAAGGATTTTATTTTTTTGAAGATTTATTTACTTTTTAAAGACTGTATTTATTTATTTATTTGACAGAGACACAGCGAGAGAGGAAACACAAGCAGGGGGAGTGGGAGAGGAAGAAGCAATGCGGGACTCGATCCCAGGATCCTGAGATCATGACCTGAGCCGAAGGCAGACGCTTAACGACTGAGCCACCCACAGGCGTCCCAGATTTATTTATCTACTTTTTAGAGAGAGAGAGAGAACATGAGCGGGAAGGGCAGAGGAAGAAACTCAAGCAGACTCCAAGTTGAGCACAGAGCCTTACACGGGGCTCAATCTCATAACCTGGGATCACAACCTGAGCTGAAACCAAGAGTCGGATGCTTAACCAACTGTGCCACTCAGGTGCCCCTTGCTGAAGGATTTCGAACAGAAGTAATAAGAGATTTGCCTTTTAGAAAGATCACTCTGGTGGCAGAGGAGAGAACATATGGATGGTAAGATTAGGGTAGGAAGAGGAATAAGGAGGTTACTACAACGGTCCTTTTATTTGTTCAAGTACTCACTCAACATGTATTTTTGAGCATTAAGTCCAAGTGAAGATGGAGGGCATGGACAGCTTAGGAGAGGTAAAGGAAGGTGGAGTAGAGGGTAAAAGGAGGCATTTAGGATGACTTCTAGGTTCCTGGCTTGGTATGCAGGTGAATGGAGGTAACATAAACTAAGGCTGGGAATATAGGAAATGACACAGGTTTGAGAGGGAAAGATGCCAAGCTCAGCTCTGTCTCTGAATTTGAGGTATCTCTGGGACATCCAAGTAGACTCAAGGGCTTAGGAATTAGAAACACAGGCTTATGATCAGAGGAGAGTCTGGGCCACAGATAAGATTGAGAGGTACGTGGAGAATAGTGAAAGCCACAAGACTCAACAGAAATTTATAGCAAAGCAAATGATGGTAATAATAGCAACTAATATTTATTGAGTGCTGACTTAGTGCCAGGTGCTGTACTCATCCCATTTCATGGACTTGCTCATCTAATTCTAAGAGGTAGAAATACAACCATCTCCAGTTTACTTATGAAGAAACCCAGGCAGACAGACTCTTGATAACTCATCTGAGGTCACATAGCTAATAACGGAAAGAGGAGACACACCAACATTTATTTTTTATTTTTATTTTATTTTAGTTTTTTGAGAGAGAGAGAGCGTGCATGCACGGGAGAGGGTGGGGGTAGCGGGAGGGGCAGAGGGAGAGAGAGAGAGAGAGAATCTTTT
Organism: Phoca vitulina; assembly: GCF_004348235.1. NCBI lineage: Eukaryota > Metazoa > Chordata > Mammalia > Carnivora > Phocidae > Phoca > Phoca vitulina. Next base: position 14,307,216 of record NW_022589725.1, on the reverse strand, counting down.
TTTTTTTTTTGAGAGAGAGAGAGAACGAGTGTGCACAAGCAGGGGGAGGAACAGGCAGAGGGAGAGGGAGAAGCAAGCTCCCCACTGAGCAGGAAGTCCGACACAGGGCTCAATCCCAGGACCCTGGGATCAGGACCTGAGCCAAACGCAGAGCCACCCAGGCGCTCTGAGAGAGAGAATCTTAAGCAGGCTCCACGCCTAGCACAGAGCCCAACTCGGGGCTCAATCTCACAACCATGAGATCATGATCTGAGCCGAAATCAAGAGTTGAACGCTTAACTGACTGAGCCACCCAGGCACCCCAAGGCACGCCAACATTTAAACAGTGAGTGGAGAGAGAGAAGCCCCCCATACAGCACAAAGAGAAAAATGCTGAGAAGTCAGGCTAAAGCAGGAACAGACTATGTCTTAAAAGACAGGAGAATAGGGATGAGAGGCTCACAGTTCCAGGTGCCACCCAGGAGGATAGCTGGAAGACTAAGAAATGACCCCTAGATTTGGCAATTCTGAGGTCCCTGGTGGCCTCTGTGAGAACAGTCCCAGTGGGGAAGGGGAGCCTAATGGGATGGGTTGAGTAACCCATAGAAAGTAGAGACTCAGAAAGATTCCTGGCTGAGAAGGCAAAGCGAGAGAAAGAAAACAAGGCAGAGGGAGACAGACAGACAATGTCTAAACTATAACAGTGAGTGCAAAAAATCAGCACATCAGTGGCTCCCAGTTACTGAGGACTTCCTATGTCCTAAGCACTTTTCACTGATGAACTATTGATTCTAAGAGAGAGGCATACAATATTCAAGGCATGCTACAATCACTAACTCATTATGGGAGGTAATCACTGTTACTACCGGCCTCTTTTAAAGATGAGAAAACTGAGGCACAAAGAAATCAAGTACTCTGTCCAGGCTACACGGTTAGTTAAGTAGTAAAGCCAAACTACGATCTCAGGTCTGTTGGCTTTTTTTTTTTTTTTAAGATTTTATTTATTTATTTGACACAGAGAGAGAGAGAGAGTGCACAAGCAGGGGGAGTGGCAGGCGGGCAGAGGGAGAGGGAGAAGCAGGCCCCCGCGGAGCAGGGAGCCCAACGCGGGACTCGATCCCAGGACCCTGGGATCATGACCTGAGCTGAAGGCAGACGCTTAACCAAATGCGCCACCCAGGTACCCCAGGTCCTCTGGCTTTTAACCTCTAACTGATAAAAACCTCTCTTAATATAGACATGCAAAATAATAATAATAATAAAAACCTATGCAGAGAAAAGGCTGTAAGAATGATATACATTTTGTACATACAAATATAATTTTTTAAAGTTTATTAAAAACTTTTAGAGTCAATTCATTAGATTAATTCAGTTCCTACTGCCAGGCCCCTGGGGATACAGTGTGAACAAAGACAGACATAGGATCAGTGGAAGACACAAAGAAAAAGCAAGGAATTAGAGGATGTTGAGTATCACCATGATGGGGTGAGGCAGCTCTGGAGCCAGACTGCCTGGGTTTGTGGCCTTGAACACAATATTAACTAACTGTGCCTCAGTTTCTCCTTCAAACTGACAATAGCATCCATCACCCTTTGACTAATGGGATGAGCAGAGGGTGGGACCAACCAGGGGTGGAAATGGAGCTTTAGGTTCAGATCATAGGCTCTGGAGTCAGACAGACATGGGCTTGAGTACCAGCTCTACTATTCACAAGCTGTGTGACCTTGAGGAAGTTACCTAACCTCTTGAAGCCCATTTTCTCATAGGAATGTGATGAGGGAGAAAAGAGCTAGTCCTAATGCAGTGCTCAGAACAGTGCCTGGCAGACAGAAGGCACTGGATAAGTGTTAGCCAGTTAGCCAGGGAAGACAGTTTGGGGTGGGGACTGGGGAAGGCTCAGAGGAGCAGGAGGTAAAGCCCAGAGAAGGACTTGGTGTCAAGAGGAGGTAAGCAGGACTGGGGTACGATGGATAAGGGGAGGTACTCACATTGGTGAAGGGAGGCCTGTGATGCTGGTACTCAATCCAAGGGGGTACAGCCAAGGTGCGGTTCAACAGCTTTGCAAAAGCCAGGGAGCCCAAGAAGTGATCAGCCTGGTTCCCGAAGCGCCCTGGATGGTATATGGTGGTTGAGGTGAGGCCTGGGACACCGAGGGCATGGGGCATGCAGGATTTGGAAAGGATGCAGGGCCAGGGGTGGGGAGGGCCAGGACACCAAGGAGAGCCAGGGGAGCTGGCAGCATAGGATCAAGTCTGGACTCGTGGGTCTAACACTCAAGGCCCTCAAGTCCTACCTTTCTGCCTCAGTCGCTCTAGGTTCCTTGCCACCTCCCATCCTGACCCCATGCCTTTGCTGCTGTTTTCTTTCATCCAAGGGTGCCCTTCCACCTCTATCTCCATTCATCTGTGCATGAAGGGGCAACTCCAACACCTCATTCACTGGAATCCTTTCATCAACCCCCTGCTATACTCAATCCCCTCCTCTGCCTCCCACTTTGGATTGGAACTATTTATGGTTCCTCGCTTTTCCTCAAATGTCCTTTCCCACTTCCTGGCCTTTGTACTGGCTGTTTCTTCAGCCTGTGAATACCTCAGGAGCAAGGACCCTGTCTGATTCTTTTCGTTAGCCCCCGCATGACATCCATTCATTCATTCCACAAATACTGAGAGGCCACAATGTCCCAGCCTCTCTATTTGGAGCTGGAATACAGGATTCAGCAAGAAAGATAAGGTCTCTGCCTTCGAGGCACTCACAGTCCAGCTAGAGAGACAAGTATATAGTGGTAAATGAGTATATAGTGGTAAATTCTGATAATTTCAAGGAAGAAATGGAAAAAGTTTGGTGATAGAGAACAGTTAGGTGGAGATTATTTGTGTTGAGGTCATCAAAGCCCTTTCTGGTGACATTTAAGCTGAGACCTAAGAATGGGAAGGAGTTGACCTGGCAGAAGTGAAGAGGAAGGTTTTCCAGTCAGAGGGAATAGCACAGGTTTCAGAACCTGAAAATGTGTGAGGAACAGAGAGGGAATAAGAGTGGCTACAGCTGGAGGATCTGGGGAGAAGGGAGTGGTAGTAATGATGGGCAGAGGGCCAAATCATCAGGGTCTGGAGTCTGGAGGGTTTTAAGAAGGAATGACTTTTACAATGACAATCCACCATCCCATTTAAATTGCAGCTTTTAGATTCTCCATTACTCTTCTCTATTTTATTTTCCCATAGTGTTCATCCTCTTCTAAGATACTATGTATAATTACTCATTTTTTATCTTTTATTGTCCGTTATCTTTTGTCTATTGTGTGTATCTTTTATTGTCTGTCTTTCCTAGCTAAAATGAAAGTTCTACAAAGGCATGGCATTTTCTGTCTTACCACTGCTGTATCCCCAGAACAGAAAACAGTCCCGGGCACAGAGTAGGGGTCCTATAAATATTTGTTGAAGGATGAAAGAATCGTCCAGAGCCAACGTTGAGTCAGTGACATCAAGCCCTGCCCCGCTAACTCCATTTACTGAACTCTGGGCTGGCTTAGACCTTGCACAAGACACATAACCTCTCCTAGTCTCAGTTTCCTCATCTGCCAAATGGAAGGTTGGACACAGAGGCCCCTCGGGGCCGTTGCAACTGAGGCAGAGAGGCGAGGAGCAGGCCATGCCCCGCGCTGGGGTTCTCTCCTGGACATGTCAAGGTATCTCTGGGCGCCTCAGAAGAGGGCCTTCTCCTCTCTGGGCCTCACTTTCCCCATTCGAGCAGAAGGCTCGGGAGGCCTTACCCATGCATGGGCAGTAGAGCAGGTAACCCGCCGGGTCCCAGGAGCCCGCGGGCAGCCCCGGGAGCGGCAGAATCAGCAGCAAGAGAGACACACGCAGCGGCAAGGGGGACGACGCCCACGCGGCGGCGCCCATGACGGCTCCGGAGCCCGAGCGCGCCGCGGTGCGGAGGCGGGGAGAAGAGGGACGCGAGCGTCCGCCCCGCTCCCGGCGGTCCCCGCGCGCTGCCCGCGCGCCGCCCCGGCCGCTCTAGCCGGCAGGCGGGCGGGACCATAGAGAGCCCGCGGCACCGCCCCCTCCACGGCCCGAGCGCCCGCTCGCGCGGCTCCCACAATGCACCGCACAATGGCCCGACCGCCGCCACTACCGGGGCCTGAACGGGCCTGGCGGAGCCCGAGCGCGGCCCGGCCCGCAGCGCGGGGCCCCGAGCGCGGTGAGTGCCGGCGAGGGCCCCGGGGGACGGCGGGGAGCGGGGCGGGAGGCCGTCTCGCTGCGCCCGCGCGCCCGGCACCCGGAGCGGCGGCGCCTCTCATCTCGGGCCCCACGGCTAGGTCGCCCCCACCCCCAACCGGGGGCCCCCTCCACGCCAGTTCGGGCCCCGATAGGCCCCAGGGTGACGAAATCTCTCCGCGGACCCGATACCTGGGTCGGGGGACCGGAAGAAACCCCACTGGTCCCCTCCCTACCGAGACCCGGAGACTCAGCCCTGAGGGTCCCCTACTCTTGACCCCTAGGTTCCCTGGAGACCCAGATAACGCGCTGCTGACCTTACGAGGGACCCGGGTCTGGGGGACGCAGATAAGCTGCACCTGCTCCCTCCCCTCAGACACGCCTACCCGGACCCACATAACCCCCTTTCCTGCTCCAAATACTCCGTTTTTTACTCTCTCTTTCATTTTCCAGAATCACATAATCCATTTTGAGGCTTTCGTCAAATATCTGGTTCTGGAGAACCCCAGTAAGCTCTACCTATAATTTCCTCCTCGGTGACCATACTCCCAAACCTTAGATATCATCCATCTGGTTACCCTTTTGAGACCATTGAAATTCAGAGAATTCACTTCTGACTATCTTCAACCCCTGGAATCCTCCAGCCCTTATAATCCCCCATCTCTTTCTTTTTTGAGGGGGAGGGAAGGGGGAGGTCCCTTAGAGACTCAGCTAACTTGCTAATGATTTTTTATCATACTTTCCCTTCCTTCCCATCCCTGAGACCTCCTCCAGACTTCTCCCTGAATTTCTGTCCCTTCTCTGGCAGGCGTCCACTCCCATCTCTCCTGTCTCTTCCAGCTCCAGGGGAATTGAACCTCTCCCACCACACAGTGGTGTGGTCTAGAAGCTGCCCGAGGAGCCTGGTTATTCCCTGTAAATCCAGTCCCAGGCTCCCGCTCCAGCTTGGTGGGGGAAAGGGACCTGTAAGGTGGAAGATAAGGGGACAACTAGTGTGGGGGGGGGGTTGGTGCTTTCACCAGCAAGAGTAGCCTGTCTCCTGGCTTGTATGCTTTTCCACCTGTTAGTTTGGGACTGTGATAGTCTGGCCTTGGATTTCTAATCCTGCTCCCCACAATGAGGCCACTCCATTGTTGGGGGGAATCCTTGGGGGTGTCTAGCCAGGTTTCCTCGTAATGAAAATGGGGCTGTAGTGAGTTGCAGCCATTTGCTCAAGGCCTCCTCAGGAGTGAGAGGCAGCGGGAATGGGAGGAAAGAGTGAATCAAAGGGACTGCAAAGAGGGCCCATCTACAGTGACAGAAGAACTAGCAGCCCGAGAGTAAATCCAACCCCTGTTAATCCTGTTTGATGTCTCTTGGAATGATGCAAGTCATTGAAACTCTCTGGCCTCCCTGTAATTTAATTCTCCCACCACTCTGGAGTGTGTGTGAGGGAGGGAGGGAGGGGGGCGGCTCTTCCCATTCCCCCCTTTCCTTCTCACTGTTTTCCAGCCAGTCAGTGTGTCATTTGGATTTGTTTCTGGTGCTCAGGTCAAGACCTGGGTTTTTTGATTTTTTTGTTTTTCTTTTTTCTCTCAGTCTATTTATAATTTCCCAGTTACTATTTTGGGTTCTGCTTAAGGGAAGATTCTGTCCACCCTAAGGAACGTTCCAGGGTGTGTTCCCGGGTGTGTTTCCTCCTC